>NC_038243.2:27162888-27269019 GCF_000004515.6 Glycine max
TGGAGCCCGTCCAAGTGATCGAGGTGACGTCATCCGAGGAAGACCATGAGGAGGATCCCGAGGAGCTACCTCCTGAGCCTGCTGCGGATGCTCTTGACTTTCTAGAGGGTGATGAGGACCCACTTCTTGAGGTGGATTCTCCCGAGGAAGTCATGTCGGCATTTGAGGCAGATTCTACAGAGGATAGTGGCCCGAGAGAGATGGCGACCAGTGGAGGCTCTTCATCATAGTGGACAGTCCCATGGATTAGTTTTGTATACTTTTTGAGGGTGGGTGTATCTAGGACTGACTGTTAGGTTTACTCTTTTGTTTTTGTATGGGTAGACCTGATGTATAGGAATTTGATGATTGTATACATGTGCCTGAAGCCACCACTATGGACACCTTTGCTCTGGATGACACTAGGTATTTTGTAAAACTCCCATATTTTGGACAGCTTTAAATGATGAATGTATTTATGATCAATCTTGTTATTTGAGAAGAAAGCATTTGCAACTTTATTTGTAAAAGAGTTTATCGACCGTATTTTATTCTTTTATTTTCACGTGACGACCTAAAGTAATGGCTGGTACATTCTTCCTTTTGAAACAACAAATTAGTTTTAGAGATTATGAACGGTAAGAAAGAATTGACTCCGAATAGAGTTGTGAACTGGCCATTCAAGACTCTATAGTGAGGATTTTCCTTCTAAACCTAGTTATGGTGAAAAGAGAAAGAAATGAAAAAGAAAAAGAAGAAAAAAAAAATTACCATGGTTTTTGTTATTTAGATTATTACCATCAAACCAGTCATTATTTTGGGGATGCCACACATTACATCTAATAGGTTATGCTGATGTTCCAATCAGGAGATGCAGGTTATTATGCTTGATCCATCTAAGATGTTTCAAAGTTCTGGAATGGTCGAATCCAAGTCAGTTGGAAAATTTTCACCTCTGCAAAAGCAAGAGAGTCAGAGGGGACTTTTTGTTGATAGAGGTGTTGGATCTCCTAGACTTGTAAAATCTTCTAGTTCAAATATTTTCTCTACTGATCTCAATTTGGATAACGAAACCAAGGTCTGTATACATGATTTCCATTTCTTGTTTATTGTTCAAATTTATTGCTAGTCAACTAACTTATTGTGTTTTGTGGTTTCCACAAATAATTTCCTGTTCCTTTACCTTTTTATTGATAGAATTTAATGCCAGCTGCTACTGGAGCTGTCGTTGCTGCAGTTGTTGCTGATCAGATGCTGGGTCCCAAGGAAGATAGACATTTGGCAATTATCCTGGTATTTTTCTGGCATGATGAGTAGTTAGATACTGATGCAAAACTTAATAATTAGTTTCGATTTTGTCATGAGATAATTAGTTTCCATCTTGTTTAGTTTCATATTTGTATCTTGTTTAGTTTCCCTTTCTAAGTTATTTTCCCGAGTTTTCTTTTTATTATGAATTCTATTTAGAGCCTTTGGATTTGTAATTTTTTAGGTGCAATCTGTAATATGAATGACATTTGGAGATGGGAGATGTTCCAGCAACCCGGCGAACCATTAGTCTCTAAATATGGTGGCTGGAGGTCTTTGGAAGAAAGGGAAAACAGGTGGCCACGACTCATTATGGTAGAAGGACATGATCAGCATTCACAACCTGCAAGAAAACATGGCACTTAGGTGGGAAACTGAATGGAGGCTGGGCTATGGTGACAAGTGTCAATTCTGGGAGGACTGCTGGGTTGACAATGATGTACCATTGAAGCTAAAATACCCACGGTTATACCAGATTTCATCTCAACAGCAGCAGACTATTATGCAGATGGGGAGTTTTTCAGGTGCAGTATGGGAATGGCAGTAACGTCGACCATTTGGCAACAAAGAAACATAATAGTCTTTCAAAATCAAGGTTTCAACAGCAACAAAGTTATGGATGATGCTCTACTATTACTTTGGTCATGGCTCAAGTCCAACGAGAAAGATTTTACATTTCATTTTAACCAATGGACTACCAATCTAACACTAGGTTTCTGTACTTAGCTTGGGAGTATGGGGGATGGATTTTTGTAGCACGGGTTAGGTAGTAGGGTGGTGTGGTGCTGGCTTCGTTCCTACCAATAATCATAGGATGGGAATGGAATTTTAGTTGGAGGAGATCTCTATTTGATAATGAAATTGGGATGGCTGCTGAATTTCTAGAGGAGTTAGCTCAAGTTACAATTCATCAAGATAGACCAGATTTATGGGTTTGGAAGGCTGACCCGAGTGGGTTTGGTCAAGCTAGTAGAAGAAAAACGAGATTCTAATGCTTTTCCTTGCTTTTTGCATTGTGTTTCATGTGTTTCACAAGTCATAACTCATGACTCTACAAGGCAAATTGACAACCGACTAAGTTGCCTTTTATTTTTCAAGTTTTGTTCAACATATATATAGAATGAATTTTGTAAAAAGCCCTAATAATATGAGAAATGTTCCCTACTTCAGACTTGGTGCTCTTAGATGGTCCAGGGAGGGTTATATGCAGCAATATATTCGGTACCAAAACTAATTTTTTAATAGAAAGGAGTATCGTTTAGTAATTTAGTTGGGGGAAAAAGCTGATCCTAGTGGTGTGTATTCCACTAAGTCAGCTTACAGATTAATGATGAATCCCTCTACTCCAGCTTCTGATGTGAGAACTTCAAGATTAATTTGGAAGCTGAAAATCCCCCAAGGGCTGCAGTCTTCACTTGGAGGCTTCTTAAAGACAGGCTCCCTACTAGGGATAATCTCATAAGAAGAAGTATGCTCATCCAGGAGGATGTTTGTCCTCTTTGTGGTCAAGAGCAGGAGGAGGTGGGTCATCTCTTTTTCAACTGTAAAAGGATAATAGGCCTGTGGTGGAAATCCATGAGATGGTTCTAGGTTGTGGGACCTCTCCCAGCTTCTCCAGCAAGCCATTTTGTTCAATTTTGTGATGGGTTTGGAGCAGATATAAACCATAGTAGATGGTGTGGGTGGTGGGTTGCTCTGACTAGTACTATATGGCAGCACAGGAACCTCTTGATTTTCCAGGACAAACCTTTTGATTCCTCTAAAGTCATGGAAGATGCTCTGTTTCTAGCATGGTCTTGGCTAAAAGCTAGAGAGAAAGGTTTTAACACTAGTTTTAACCACTGGTCTTCCAATATATCGGAATCCTTTGGTTAATCTGTGTGGGGTAGCCTTTCTTGTTGGGTTAGCTTCGGTTTATCTTTTGGAGGGCAGCACCAGAGGTGCCTTGTATTTTTCTTTCATCCAGTACCCCTTGTACTGTAAAAAATTTAACATGGGAAGCAACAAGAGGAGTTAACTTCAGAATCGGTGGCATGCAAAAGAATGACAAAGGAAGAGATTCAAATCCCAAAAGGGAAACCGTTGAGAAGCAGGGCGAGGAGGAAAAGCAAACCCAGAAAAAGCACTTAAGAATCATTGATTTCTTTTTTTAATCTTCCTTTTTTCTTATCTTTTTATGATTAATTCCTCTCCCTTTCCAGAACAAAGTAATAGAAAGAAATCATTGGGCAATCATAATGAATATTCTTGGGTTAGGTTCTTCAGCTTGTGATCTTTTATAAGGATTGATGACATCGAAAACGCAAGCATCCAAAGAACTTTTTCTTCAGGTTCTCTCAGCTTGTCTATTCCCTGTTTTAATAGGGTTATATATATATGGTCCACGAGACAACTTGAATACATCAATGTTTCATTCATATGCAGGAAAAAAAAAAGTTTAGGTAAAGCTTAATTAATTAATTATAAAGCTAAGGCTTTGCTGTATGTATTGCTTTAACTATATGTGTGTTGTGATTTTGTGAATTAATATGATAATGATTACTATTATTGGGTGTTTTTCTTGATCTCCCAATGCTCGTCTTTTACCCTCTCTTGATCTTTAATCACTGTACTATTAGTCTATTACAATATAATTCTTGGATGTACTTTGATTTTTACTAAATATCGTTGTCTCTTAATAGTGAAAATATTTCTTCATTGTTTCCTTTTCCCTTTCTCTCAATTCTTAGCTGTAGCTAGCTTGTTTTCTCATAGGTTTCAATACACATAACGCTTCTTGCTTATTTTATGCGGGGATCATTCGTTTCAAAGAACGAGATAGAGAAATATAAAAAATTAGTAATATTAATCATCATTATTATACACTACTTTCTTTTTTCTCCATCTCACTTTTTATTATGTATTTTGTTGTACATATATGGAAAACATATCGTGAGTCCATGATCATGAAGCTAAAGAGTGTGTACAGTGAATGATGCGGGGGAAAGGAAGATACAACAACAAGCAGGAAAATTAGGGGCAAAAAAGAGGATTCTTGCTAGGTGAATGAAATGGTGGAATGCTTCTGGTGTTATTTTTTTATCAAAAGGTGCTGCTTAAGCTTAAAGGAATATTATACAGCTACTTTCAAACCTTCATAAGCAAAGTGTTGTAAAGATAAGAATGTTTCAAGGAGTGAATGGACTTGCAATAAAAAATAAGAGAAAGTAGGAGTAGCACCCATGAAAGAAAAAAAATGGTAGAATATTAGAATTACACTTAATAAAGGTTTGGCCATGTGCAAGTAAGACTTATAGATGTCCCATTGTGAGTAGTTGTTTAGGTGGAGCATAGCCCAGAAGTTAGAGGTATAAGATCATGAATAACTCAAAGTGAACTATTTAAAAGGACTTTGATCTAATTGGCCTCTCCTTAACTCTTGTTTTTTTGACATAACACTGGACATGTGTGATATACGTAGCTAACTCTGTCTAGTTGATACTTTATCTTCTCCCCCTTAAGGTTTATAATTTGTTTTCAGCCTACACCTGTTAGTATTTTAGTTTGAAATCTTCAAATTTTCTCCTTCTAACTGCACAATCCTTATTAAATTGTTTGTGTGCTATGATTGATTTAATAAAACTATCATAAATGATTTTTCATTCATGGATCTGGAAATAGGTTTTTGATAAAGACATTGGGCAAGATAAGCTATTGGGAATAGTAAAATTGCCACTTAATGACTTGGAACCAGAAACTGAAAAGGAGTTTCAATTGAGGCTGCTGTCATCACTTGATACACTGAAAGTGAAAGACAAGAAGGATCGAGGAACCATAACCATAAAGGTATAAATAAGACATGCATTGATTTGTTTGCATTTGGCTATGATTAACATCACCACATAGTTTCTGGGGCTATAGTGTAGATGTAAATTGAGAGTGACCCCCCCCCCTGCTTTCTTTCCCTCTACAATTTCACTGGATTAAAAGTCTTAATCTCATTGGAATTTTAGATCTTTTATCACCAATTTAGCAAGGAAGAATAGTTGGTTGCACTAGAAGCAGAGAAAAATATAGTAGAAGAAAGGAAGAAACTTAAAGAAGAGGGAGTTATAGGAACTACAATGGATGCGCTAGATGGAGCAGCCTCGGCAGTTGGGTCCAGTGTTGGAATGGTTCGTACTGCTGTTGTTACTGGTGCTGGACTTGTGGGGACTGGAATTGGTGCGGGAGCTAGACTTGTGGGGACTGGAATTGGTGTTGGAGCCGGTCTTGTTGGCAGTGGCATCGGTGCCGAAGTTGGTTTTGTCGGCAGTGGTCTTGGTGCTGTTGGTAGTGGACTGAGCAGAGCAAGAAAGTTCATGGGAAGGACAATCACTGGGCAAGGTAGTTTTAGAAGGAGCGGCTCAAATACTCCTGTCAATGTGAGGGGGTGGGAAAACGATTTTAATGTTCCTTTCCATCAATGGTCCTCAGCTATGGCTATGGCTTTTAATTAGTGTGTGGTCTGTAGGGTTGGGCTTTTGGTGATTCATTGTTGGGCTGATGTAATGCTGTTTTTGTTTTCTATTTCAGGAGATCTTATCTCCTATGTTATCTTGTAGTACCTCTGGTACTACTTATCTTATAATATATAAATTATTTTCGCCGTTCAAAACAAAAAAGCTAACAAGTATCCTTAAATAACTCCACTGCCCTTAAAATACCAACATTACACTAACAATTGTTCAGCTTGCCAAAATTTATATAAAAAAAGAATATAATCCTCATACAAATACAATCATGCAAGCATATTTTAAAACTTAAAATATGAATAACTCAAGTTAAAACCAATTCATTTTTTACAACTCTGAACAAATTAACTAAGGTACAGTAGGCAAATTTGTTTTCACTAATATTAGTAGGTCATCACCACTGCAGTAGAATTTAAGTTAAACTTAGATAAGTACCTTATGAAGAGGCCAGCTACCTTGTCACAGCTAACAAGTCAGAACTGAAGAAATTTCTGCATGTATAATTGAACAAATTTGTTATCAAACTTGTGTGTGTGTGTGTGTGTGTCATGAGTGTGTTTCTGTGTGTTTCTATCATACGTGTGTGTGTGTGTGTGTGTGTGTGTGTGTCATTAGGGTTTGTGCGTGTGTTTCATGACCAATTTTTCTTACAGGCAATTCAATGGCAGTGTATTGCTTAGGCTTCCGTCGAAAGGAAAGGAAAATCAATGAGTCTGACAGAACAACTTCAGTCTTCACTCTTCACTAGTTTAACACAAATAAAAAAAATTAAACTACTTCAAGGATAAATAAAAGGTTCAGAAGCAGCAATGCCACTAGAGAGTAGAGATCAAGAACAAGAGAGAGGAAGAATAAGACATATAATTCTTTCATCAATTGGTCAGGTTTCCTAACTAGTGATATTACACAATGGAAATGTTGAACCAAAATAAGTCAAATTGAAAGAAGAAAATTTGCTTTAAGGTTACACTTTGGAGCATACATTTGCCACAACCTCATTTCTGGAGGGTTTCATGCCCAATAATCTGCTAAGATCCCAATTTGTGTTAGCAAAAGCTCAGCATCCCATGTACCCCCATTTTGTGTACCTAAAACAGAGCTCTAGAATTCCAGTTTCAGGGACAGTGTGGTACTTACCTTTGATGGAAACTTCACTGATAGGTGAGCTCCAGGGTCACTGTAATCACAAACCCACAAAGGCACAGTGCAACTGAGGTCCAGGGTCAACAACGGTACCATATGAATTAGTAAATGCTGGGTTCAACCATTTTTCTATCATGGAATGAAAATAAATGTTTCAGGGACTCTGTCGTACTTACCTTTGATGGAAACTTCACTAACAGGTGAGCTCCAGGGTCACTGTAAACACAAACCCACAAAGGCACAGTGCTGCTGAGGTCCAGGGTCACTGTAAACACAAACCCGCAAAGCCACAAAAAGCATTGAATCCCCATGAGGGTGAAATAATGAAACTCGAAGACAAACATTTGATGGAAGCTTGCTTGTGGGGCTTCTATGGAGGCTGGATCTTTGAGCTTCAATGGGATCCTTTAATGGTGATTTTCCACCATGGAGATGCAGCGAAAGACAAAGGAAAAGAGGTGAGAGGAGGCGCCATCCATTAAGGAATAAGCCATGGAAAAGGAGCTTCACCACCAAGATGAGCCTTGGATAAGAAGCTTGGAGAGGATGCTTCAATGGAGGAAAAGAAAGAAGGAGAGAAAGAAAAAGGGGGGAGCACGAAATTGAAGGAAGAAAAAGGGAGAGAAGTTGAACTTTGAGTTGTGTCTCACAAGACTCTCATTCATCAAATTTACAACAAGTGTTACACATGCTTCTATTTATAGACTAGGTAGCTTCCTTGAGAAGCTTTCTTGAGAAAACTTCCTTGAGAAGCTTCTTTGAGAAAACTTCCTTGAGAATCTAGAGCTTAGCTGCACACACCCCTCTCATAACTAAGCTCACTTCCTTGAGAAGCTTCCTTAAGAAGATTCCTAAAGAAGCTAGAGCTTAGCTACACATACCTCTCTAATAGCTAAGCTCACCTCCTTGAGATGAGAAGCCAGAACTTAGCTACACACCCCCTATAATAGCTAATCTCACCCCCATGACAAAAAAACATGAAAATACAAAAAAAAAGTCCTTACTACAAAGACTACTCAAAATGCCCCGAAATACAAGGCTAAAACCCTATACTACTAGAATGGCCAAAATACAAGGCCCAAACGAAGGAAAAACCTATTCTAATATTTACAAAGATAAGCGGGCTTATACTTAACCCATGGGCTCGAAATCTACCCTAAGGCTCATGAGAACCCTAGGGCCTTCCCTTGGATCTCTAGCCCAATCTACTTGGAGTCTTCTACCCAACGCCCTTGCGGGAGAGGATCACATCATTCCCTCCACCTTGGAAAGGATTTGACCTCAAATCCCGAGGTTCTTCATACTCTGGGCTCCTTCCCTCAACACCTGTAAAAAGAAAAAAAGCATATGTATTTGTGGTGTTTGGAATGTTGAAGTAAGGTAAGGTCTGAAAACCCATGTCCTGGGCATCTTCCCATGAAGGAACATGGTTTCTCACCAACTCAATGAGTGGTGCTACAAGTATAGAAAAATATGGGACAAACCTTTTGTAAAAGTTTGTTAAGTCATGGAAGCCCCAAATTTTTCTTATACTTGGTGGAGTAGGCCACTCAAGAATGACCTTTATTCTCTTAGGGTTCATGGGAACCCCTTGATCACTATTTGAAAAATTAAAAAAAGTAACACAATAAAACATACCTTTTTTTGTATTTTCATATTGATTATTCCTACCAAAAGTATGACAAACCTAAGGTGTCCCATATGAGTACCTAAGTTTGTATTGAAACTAAAAATAAGAACAAACCTTCCTAATGGGTCCCTATGTACACACACAATGAAGATGTTAGGTGTACGAGTGATTTTACAAAAGAGGGTTGCAGCACTCAAAACATTCATCATACCACCTATTTTAGGGACTTGGTTCCTAATAATACCTATTTTGGGAACCAACAAAGCACAAGGATTTAAGCTCTTGCGAACCAAACCCTCATCCAACAACTTATTTACTTGAGGAATAAACTCAAGCCCAAGAGGTGTGGCAATGCTAACAAGTGTCTTTTTACAAAAGAGAAAATGTGGAGGTTGTCTAAGAGGGAAAGTTTCTTTAATGTTTGTATTTATTGTAAAATGAGTTTCCTTCTTAGCTAACCTCTTGGAGGAGACACTTACCTCCTTACACTTCTCTTTAACCACTAATGGTTGTCCATCTTCTTGGGGGTAGATTTCTTCACTAGATTCTTCCCTTTTTGCTTCTTCACTTTCACTAGAGGAAGGTGAAGTAGTAGCCTCATCTTGGCTACTATAAATGTCTTGGCCCCTCATAATAATGGTTTTTGTGGTGGGGCATTGAGAAGTAATGTGTCCTCTTCCAAGACATTTAAAGCACTTTATAGAGCTAGTTTTATCTTGCATACTAGCCTTAGGGGCTTGCTTTTCTATTGCCTTCCCCTTATCATCTTTGGGCTTAGAAGGTGTCACCCCTAAGATGCCTTGACCTTGGTCTTTCTTTGGATAAGAGTGAGAGCTATAAGATTTTGAAGTAGACTTGTTTTTAAGTTGTTGCTCTACCCTTATTTCCCAATCTAAGTTAGCCTCTACATTGTCCTTCCCATGGAAGTATGAGAGGTTAATGTTAGCCTCTTGAGGCTTTCTTTCCTTTTCTCTTCTATGGGAGTGAGGTCTAAGATGTGACCTATGCCTTCCTTCGTAATAGTCACGAAGTTCTTCACTTAGGCTCTTGCAAGAGTTATGACTACTATAGGAGACATGTTTTTCTCTTTTCATTTCTTTTATTATTTTTCTTCTTTCTTCCTCTCTTATTTTCTTTCTTTCATCTTGACTTATTTCTTCCACTCTTTTTTTTTTCCTTTTTCTTTTCTCTCTTGTTTTTCTTTCCATAGCTTGAGGGAACTCAACTCATCTAAGATTCTAGATAAAGGGTCTTTATGACTAGTACCCTCGCCATTAAAACTAGATGAATGATGACTCATGTTGGTTCCTAAGTTGTGGTTCTTTCTTGTTGAAGGTTTGAAAACAAAAAGGTAAAAGAAACTATGGTTGAAACTAGCCAAAATAAACACTAAAAGAGGTGTGAACGATAAGGTAAAAAAAAAAACTAATTGGTAAAAGGAAAGCTATCTAGGCGGTTTGACAATGGAAGGTTAGGAAATAAGCTATGAAAGTAAGCAAGAAATGTAAACTAGGCGAATCCTAAGAGTGTTTGGATGACCACATTCCAGGTTCCCAACAAAACACTCACTATCCTAAGGAAAAATTGCCTAAAATTATTACACACAAATGGAAGTTTGGTAACCTATTGGAGGCTCCCAACACACTTCCAATGAAAGGCCTTTTTGTTACAAAACTTGAAAGCAATGAAGGTAAGTAAATTGAAAATTACAAAATTACAAAACGGTCCTCAATTTTGGTGGTTGTTCTCTCTTTGGTGGTTCACTCAATCTGGAGTGCTTCTTAGTCCAATAGCTCTTAAGGTGGTTGGCCCCTTTCTTCTTGACTCAAATTCTTCAAGGGATGGCACCAATCCTCCTTCCAATTCCCTATATTGCAACCCAAAGAGACAAGCAATAACCAAAGACAAAAAAAAAATGAAATGAAATCTAAACCAATGAAGTTTTAACAAGATAATTTTTCAAGGATTATTCAACAATTAAAGCAATGAAAAGGACATAGAAGCAAGCTAGGACTCAAAGAGAAACTTAGAATGGCTCTAGAGTAGAGAAAAAAGACTCAACAAAACTCTAGCTTTGGCACTTGTCTTCACACTAATTTTGAATTGAAATTTCCAATTATAGAATAAATTTTGAGCCAAAACAACAAGCACACTTCCCTTTCACCTTTTTTTTCTGGATATTGATTTTCCTGCCAACTTGTGCGATTTTTCTTATTTTTTCCTTTTATCCAAATCCCTTGTTTCTTTTTTTTATAACTTTTTCCCAGATGTCTAGAAAATTCAGTAAAAATTTCAGCTCAAAATTCGAAGTAACCAATTCTCAGTAATTTTTACAAGTTTGTATGTCCAAGCTGCCAGCACCAGCGATTTGTTTCTTTAAGCATGATATATTGATTGCCTTGGGCTTACTTTCAACCTTCCTATGTATGTTGAACTCACTAGGATTGTTTACCACAGTTTTAGGAGTTCAATATTCACTTAGGATCAACATTTCAGCAAGCAATTCAATCACCAAAACTCAAATTCACAATAGACACAATCATAAGGAAACCTAAAAGTTCAAGAAAAGGTTCACAATCAAAGACTCTCTAAGAATTTTGCATGAACATGTTAAGGACTAATTAACATGAAAGATTTGACTCAAATCAAATAATAGGCTAAAAGAATTTCATACACTCATGAACAAATGAGTTAGACAAAGAAACAAGAAAATAAAATTCAGCACAACATAAGAAATCTTATGTGAAAAGTTTCATGACTAGACATGACTTCTATGACAAAACTACAATAGGTGAACAAGTCACTCTAGATTTTTGAGATTTTCTTCTACTTTAATATTTTTGTAAGAATTTTATGGTTTAGGTTTCAGCCACAAAAAATAACAGGACAAAACTCAAAGGAGCCTAAACTCAACACAATTCATGGTTGAAGAACAAGAACAAGAAATTTGAACCATAGAAAATCAAATCTAGCTTCTATAGCAAGTTTAATCGGTGGAAACTCTAAAGAATCATGTTAACAACATTTAGAACAAGACATGTGAGGAGATACATGGAGAAAAATGAAGAAACAACAATGGAAGAGAAGGTAAAGAAAAAAAATTAATGGAGGTTTAAGGAGCACCTACTTGAAGCTCTTGTGCACTGATTACCACTTGATGGAAGCTTGCTTGTGGGGCTTCTATGGAGGCTTGATCTTTGAGCTTCAATGGGATCCTTTAATGGTGATTTTCCACCATGGAGATGCAGCGGAAGACAAAGGAAAAGAGGTGAGAGGAGGCGCCATCCATTAAGGAATAAGCCATGGAAGAAGGAGCTTCACCACCAAGATGAGCCTTGGATAAGAAGCTTGGAGAGGATGCTTCAATGGAGGAAAAGAAAGAGGGAGAGAAAGAGAGAGGGGGGAGCACGAAATTGAAGGAAGAAAAAGGGAGAGAAGTTAAACTTTGAGTTGTGTCTCACAAGACTCTCATTCATCAAAGTTACAACAAGTGTTACACATGCTTCTATTTATAGACTAGGTAGCTTCCTTGAGAAGCTTTCTTGAGAAGACTTCCTTGAGAAGCTTCTTTGAGAAAACTTCCTTGAAAAGCTAGAGCTTAGCTACACACACCCCTCTCATAACTAAGCTCACCTCCTTGAGAAGCTTCCTTAAGAAGATTCCTAATGAAGCTAGAGCTTAGCTACACATACCTCTCTAATAGCTAAGCTCACCTCCTTGAGATGAGAAGCTAGAACTTAGCTACACACCCCCTATAATAGCTAAGCTCACCCCCATGACAAAAAAACATGAAAATACAAAAAAAAAGTCCTTACTACAAAGACTACTCAAAATGCCCCGAAATACAAGGCTAAAACCCTATACTACTAGAATGGCCAAAATACAAGGCCCAAACAAAGGAAAAACCTATTCTAATATTTACAAAGATAAGCGGGCTTATACTTAGCCCATGGGCTCAAAATCTACCCTAAGGCTCATGAGAACCCTAGGGCCTTCCCTTGGATCTCTAGCCCAATCTACTTGGAGTCTTCTACCCAATGCCCTTGCGGGATAGGATTGCATCAACATTTAAGATGCTATTTTACCTTAAAATTTGTAGCAAAAATCAGGAAGCCAGCTTGCAATGAAAACCATTCAAACAAAGGAAGAAGCAGACGCCAATCGAAGCGAAGCAACGTGCTGACTCACACTCTACAATGGGGGAAATGACGACACGATTTATGACCACAAAGCACAAAAAGAAGCAGGTTTGCCCACGTACCTAAATGCAACAGTGACGACCATGAACTGGAATGGGAACTGTTGCTAACTCAAACTCCAACACATACTCGAACACCAACTCGAACGGGAATTGGTGCGAACTCCAACTCGAACACGAACAGGAATGGCAGCTTCAGGAGGACAAATAACCTAAGTGATGAGGAAGATGGAGAAAGAGTTTTGGTTACTGAATGCTTGGAGGAAAAAAGGATTTTCGGGGTTTTAGTACTTATGAAAGGGACAACATCGGTTTTTTAAACAAAACCGATGTTAAGTAGTTCATGTCAACATCGGTGTTTTAAAAAACCAATGTTAACTTTCTAAAGTTAACATCGGTTTCACAAAAACCGATGTTAACTAGTGAATGTTAACATCGGTTATTTAAAAAATCGATGTTGACATTGCCACCGCATTTGTGTTAACATCGGTTTTTTATAAAACCGATGTTAACAGTTACATGTTAACATCGGTTTTTCATAAAACCGATGTTAATAAACGAATCTTCATTATGAGTATGCCACCGCGCTTTTGTTAACATCGATTTTTCCAGAAACCGATGTTATCATGCCTATGTTAAATGTATATTTTTTAGTAGTGAAGCTGTGATCTCTCCTCCATCCTCAGTAAGATTAAAAGACTATGAGGTAGTACCAGCACAATTTCATTAATCTGTCAAACTAGCTACCTTATAGTCATCCTTTTGGATTTCTATCTCGGGGGTTAACTCAGGGGTTAGTGCACTAAAGTTCTTGTCCTCTTTCTCGTGCCCACTGATAACATTTTCTTTTTCACCTTTAATCTCTGTCAAACTATCTACCCTATAGTCATCCTTATGGATTTCTAACTCTGGGGTTAACTCGGGGGTTAGTGCACTAAAGTTCTTGTCGTCTTTGTTATGCCCACTGCTAACATTTTCTTTTTCATCGAGATGATTAGAACATTTTCCATAGTAGGGATCTGTGTCTGATGGCATAGCTTCTCCCACTCTCAAAGGTTTAGATGAACGAGCCCTAACCATTCCCCATCTAATTTTCCCAACTCTCGAATCAAATTACATTAATCGAAGCATATCTTCATTAATTAAGTCCTTTCACTTAGGGGTGTAAGCGGATCACACCCAACTCATGAATCCGCTCAACTCAAATTCTTTATGTAGCTATATATTTGATGTTCTAGCTGCAAGATGTACGAGACTTTTCCTGTGGTAAGCAGTACGCAGCTTTTTGTATTTCTGCAGAAAACCTCCAATGTCAATCTCTCTGTCAAGGACTTGCTGATGCAGAATTTCATATTCCACTTCTGTCTTATTCATAGCCTCTCCAAAATCATTGTACAATATATATTTGTGGAACCGAGCAGGTCATAACAATGATAAAAAAATTTATGATTATAATAATTAAGTGCCTATGATAGTAAGTCATCATGTCAAGTCATACCTTGAATCCATTGGAGAAGGTATTGTGGGGAATTCAACTTCATCATTTCCTCTTTCTGCTTCTCAAGCCCATGAATACAAAAATTAGTAAACCCTATACAATGAAAAAAGGGAGGCATGGTGGAAAAGGCTCCTTGGAGAAAATTCATAGTTGTATACAAAATTTAGAAAAGAACCACACAAATAATTGGATTATGATCACACCTGATTCCTGAGTTCCACAATACGAGGTTCCTTTTGTAGATTTTCATTTGAATTTGAAATAAATTGTTTGAGAAGATCTGAAATATTCAGCTGGCAGCTAACCATCTAATGGCAGCGTGACAATAAAAAGAATTCAATAAGTCACCGGCAAGCTGCAGATTCTCCTTGCAAAGATCATCATTCACCTGATCAAATCATTAGGTATAAAAAGTGTTAAAATACAAACAAATAGCACAATAAAGTTTTCCGTATTTACTTTGGAGGGGGGGAGGGGAGGAGGGGGGGGGGGGGGTGTGGGCATTACTTATTAGCATTGAGTAAGATCTATGTAAACAAGATGACAACAACATCATTTAAAAAACTTTTGTAGATTCTATCTGAATTTTAGGTCACACCACAACTAGCTGATGGAACTACTTGTGCAGATTTGCATAGGTATGACCATATGAATCTTAAAAACCATGTCACTTGTATGAATACATGGATTGCAGAAACAATGCAGAATGCAGTCATTGAAACTTCCACTATTGAAACTATGCAAATTAAAATACTAGTAGATGACAGCTAGCAGGAACCTTTCTATGCTAGCTTAAGTAGCTATTGAGGATGTAGTTTTTATTTCCTCTTTTGGATTCTTTTTTATTGAGATGATAAAAAAAGAGAGGATAGAAATATTTTAATTACTGTAAGAGGTGTGAGACCCATACAATTTGTTCTCTATTTCTCTCCCCCTCCCCTCAACCAAACACAACATTTGTGTTGACTCAGATGCTCGTTCCTCACGTTTGTACACTGCAAAAAAGTGCCTTCAAGTCAGAGAGATAGGCATGAGGTTGAATTCGTTGTTTCTATTTTGCTACACAACTCATATTTAGAAAAGAAATGCTAGTGTAATTCATTAAATTTTATGAGCCCCATTAAATAAGTTATGCCTCTTTCTTAGTAGGAATTAGGGAAAAAATCAATTAATAATGAGAATTTAATAAAACTCGTCAAATTTATTTGACAATAAAAATATACTAGCCAAGTAATACATTATAATGCTTAATTTAATTGCTACATATATAACTCATATATATAGAAGACAAATGTTATAGCTTATAAGTTAAGTACATACATTCTTTTTAACATTTACTTTTTGTAATTGAGAAAAGTTTCTTAGCCACATTAAGCAGGCCTGTTTTTTATATAGTGACATATAGATAAAATTTATAAAAAATGATTAATAAAATAATATTAACTTTTTCCATAATAAACATTGTATTAGTAAAATAATATGTTAAGAAATATGCATTGTAGTAGCATTCTCATGTTCAAAGATGACTTATCAGATACATCATCTTTACAATCACTCCCACCTGGGAGCAGGCTCATCATTAAATCAATTATAACAAATACATACGTAAATTATTGATTTAGTGTAATTAAATATAAAAAAAAGACTAATTTTATACGAAAGGAAGAAAAAGGAATCTTAATAATATAATTGGGTATAGATGATTAGGATTACTTTTATATTTTAATCTTAATCATTCATTTAAAATATTAAGATCCCTTATTAATGGATTTAGTTCAGTTGATTAATTAGAGTATATAAGTATTGTAAATTTTTCGATAAAATCGATATTGGATAAAATGTATAAATTCAAATGTTACACATATATGTATTTCAAGACAATACTGTATATCAATAAAAAAAAATTAGCTATCATAGTAGACTAAGTGTACTAATTTAGATAGAACATACATATATAATTTATCCTTAATATATTTAAAATAACTTTAATATTATATTGTATCATATATATTGGTCATACACTAACCTGAAATGCAATTCAAACCACCTGATAACTAAGCTACTAGCTACAATGGTTATTGAACAGCATCGAATATATATTTTCAACTAGTAATAATATATATTGTAATAAGATTTGAAGTGAGATTCTGAGAAATCTACTTTAATATTATAGATTTAAGTACTTATTTTAGAGAATAAGACTTTTTTTTTGTTGAATAAATGATAAATAAACTTAACCGTATAATTAAACTTGTCTTTACAATAAAATAATTAACATTATATATATACTATTATATGTGTGTGAAGTTATAACTTATACGGTGGCCAATCCAAACTGAATATAGCTAGCTAGATTACAAAAAACACTTCTACAAAACATGTAATTTACAACGCCTTGGTAATTCATTTATTTTTAATTTTTATGTCCTTTTGAAACTATTAATTAAATACTGTATTACTATGTCTTAGCTGGATTCTGCTTCTTAGTAATTATGAATATAGCTGTTTGCATACCCTAATTCAATTTTCTAATTGGATAAATTAATAACTAGAATAGGTTTCACAGTTTATCATCAATTCTGTATGTGCCTCATGATATATGATGTAGTTGTCAACTCCCAGTCTTGCAAAATTATTAGAACCATGATAAAAATATTGAAAGTAATGCTGCTTAATAATTTTTTTCTTTATGGTAGCCCTGCATTTTCTACACCAGTATATATTAAAATTCTTCTATGTTTATGTTTGCTTCCCCTCTTAGTTAACTAGTTATTTCATGACTTTTCAAGTTCTTTGCTGGTGGCAGGTAAGTGAGGCGGAGAAGTGGGGCTACTCCTCTGATCGGAAGAAAGTGCATGTTCACTTCTTTGGAACCCAACAAATGTAAGTATTCAAAGCAATGTTTCATTTGATTGGTCAAATGCTGGTAGTATGGTTGTTGTGTGAATTCATTTGTATAGCATAAAGAATTGATTTAGAACATGTTATGAACTAAATAACATGCATGAATTAGACTCAAAATTCAAAAGATGGGTTAAGAATGACAAGACTTTATGAACAAATGTATCTAGAATTCAATCAACAAAATAAAAATTCAACACAAACTTAAAACATAATGTGATAATTATTATGACTAAACATGACTCTAAGACAACATGAATTAAGTGATTTACACTTAGATTTTTGTGTTTTTTTTTTCTAATCAATATTTTGGAAGAAAATTTAGATCTAAAGGTTCAACACAAGAAGATTATGACTGAGAAATGATAGAACCTAAAATCAACAGAAAAACATGATTCAAGAGTAGATCTATAAAATTTGAACCATAGTGTCATACCCTAATTTCGTCCGGGGACCATCCGTTGTTGGGATGCAACCCTCGTTTGACCACTTCGAGGTACTTGACATCCATCGTTAGGCAATTCGTGAAGTTCCGTGACATGCCGGAAGTCAAAAGAAAGCATTGTAGCACAATCCGTGAAGTTCCGTGACATGCCGGAAATTAAAAGGAAGTGTTAGTGCGCAATCCGTAAAGTTCCGTAACGTTCCGGAAGGTAAAAAGGGGATGATTACGTAATACGTAAGATTTCGTAACATTACGAAAAGAAAACAAATATCGTTACAAAATTCGTAAAGTTTCGTAACGTTACGAAAAAAGAATCACAAAAAAAGGCAGGGGATGCACTTAGTAAAAATGGGGGTGCAAATAGCAACCAGGCCCACTTCGGCCTTCCAGAAAATTCCTCCAGAAGGCAGTTGCTTCTGGAGGAAGCAACCTAGCTCGCCTGGGCGAGCTGGGTGGCAAGCATCTCCCCCATTTTTCTATAAATAGGGGGGAAGTGAAGAGAAAAAATGTTCAGCCCTCCTAGTAATTCGAGAATCACTTGAAATTAGTGAAAAAAATTGGTTCCGTGAAAGAATATCCAAGCCGAGGCGCTTCCGTAACGTTTCTATGGGTGATTTCGCGAAGATTTTCGACCATTCTTCAACGTTCTTCGTTCGTTCTTCATCGTTCTTTAGTCTTCAATCGGTAAGTTCTCGAAATCGAACTTTTCAATCCATTCTATGTACCCTTAGTGGGCCTCATTTGTTTCACGTGCTTTTATTTTCATTTCATTTACTTTCCGTACCCCTTTTTGACGTGCTTTAGTCATTTGCTTATGTCATTTTCTTGCCTAATCAAAAAATAAAATAAATTTCCACCGATCATTTGAATTGTAATATCCGTTAATTTCTGTTAAAATGAAATCTGAGCATTCGGTCGTGCCGTAACTACGTTGGAAACCAAAAAGAGATAAAATAATAAAAAATATCTTTTAGTAAAATAAAACAAAAAAATCAATCGGACGTTTCTCTTTGGGATTTTTCTTTCTTAATCGAATCGACTAATAACCAAAGTGAACCTAAGGCTAAAATCAATTCATAAACCAAACTTTTGTCATCGCCTAAAAAAGCCATTTTTCAAAGGTCCAACGCCTTGAAATGGTCTTCTCCGCTTTTATTAAGTGTAGATTTCTAAAGGCCTAAAATCAACATGTAACTTTATTACCTCTTTCAAAAATAAAGAGATCATTAATGGTCCAATGCCTTAATGTCTTCTCTCTTTTCAAAGGAATCGAAAGATTGTTTAATGGTCCAACGCCTTAAATGACCTTTCATTCAATAAAAACATATTTTGCAAAAAAGATAAAAACAACTTAACCAAAACACTTTGTTCACAAAGAACTACGTAGGTCTGATTTCCTTATCGCAATTAAGGAATACGTAGAAGCAAGGGAAACACCCTCGTCTACCGCAAAAAGATAAAAATATATAAAAAGGAATAAAAACGTAAAAGGGAACATAAAATTGAAGTCATGTTTGCACATTTAATTAAAAGGTTGTCGTCTCTTGTGACGGACGCGTGGGGTGCTAATACCTTCCCCGTGCGTAAATACAACTCTCGAACCTTTCACTTAAAGTTTGTAGATCACGTCTTTTCCGGTTTTTCCGACATTTTCCTCAAATAAACGTTGGTGGTGACTCCGCGCGTATTCCTTTCTTGGAAGAGGCACTCGCGAGTCACGCGTCGCCCTCCCGCCAAAGGGTAGGTTGCGACAGTTGGCGACTCCACTGGGGAAACCCCATGTACTTAGCAATGCTTTATCATGACATCCTCCTTTGTTGGTTTCCCTTTATTTTTCTTATGTTCTTGTGTATATAACTCTTTGATTCTTTTAGTGCGTTTTAATATGTATGCATGAGGTAAAAATTTATTCATTTGATGCACACAAACACCAACACTATTTGCACACACGGTGAGTTGAAAAAGGGCCCTACACCCGGATTCATGGGAACATAAGGAGTGGAGGTAAATCTGTGATCATGCTAGGTCTCCGACTTGCTTGATTACAGTGAACCCTCATCTAGAGTTTTTCTCTTTGAAAACATATTGTTGCTAGTAGTCCCTACTGCTGCAGTATGTTCTTCGAAAAGGATGATACCTCTAGAGACCATCAAGAGAGATATGACCACCTTGGGAATTATCACTAAAGGCTTTTTAGCTCCCTCCCATATAGGTCCCCTGAATAGGGGCACGAAGCGGACACGCTGCGTGCCATCTTTTTCACACTGCCATGCATAAGTATCATGTACCCTTTTGCTTATATTTGTTTGTGAATATTGTTGTACTATGTACATCCCCGTATTTTACCTTTCGCATATGCATCTTGCGTGGGTTCCGTCTTAATCCCCTATCTTGGGCAAGCCAACGGAGGGTCCGTGTCACCTTCTTAAATACATACGTTGGGCACTTTGCTACCCCAAAACGTTGTATCTAAGAAGGAGACAATTTCCCGGGCTCTCGTATTCGCAAATTGCATCTGTGTCATGTGCATTCCTTCATGCATTCATCCATTCCACCCATGATAGATGTCGGAATTTTGATTCGCACCCAGTTTTTGTTTCACTTTAGTAAACATGGGGACAGATCAAACTGGCAAAAGGTTTTATCAAGTCAAGATTAAGGGCCTAGATATCACCAGCATTAAGGAGTTGGGGCGGTTGATGGGACCTCTCCAAATGCAAGCCTTGCACAAGGCATATAGAAAAATCTTAGATTTGACCATAGCAGAGATATCCATAGAAGCCATTATATCACTCACCCAATACTATGACCAGCCCTTGAGATGCTTCACATTTGGAGACTTCCAATTAGTACCGACCGTTGATGAATTTGAGGAAATTCTAGGATGTCCTCTTGGGGGAAGGAAACCGTATCTTTTCTACGGCTTTCTTCCCTCCTTGAGCAAAATTGCAATTGTGGTCAGGGATTCGGTGAGAGGATTGGACCGTGTAAAGCAAACTCGAAACGGCATAGTGGGCCTACCATGGAAGTACTTAGAAGGAAAGGCGAGGGATATGGCAAATCAAGAGGAGTGGGTTCCGTTTATGGATGTATTAGCATTGCTAATCTTTGGGGTTGTCCTCTTTCCAAACGTGGATGGTTTGGTGGACCTAGCCGCAATTGATGCTTTCCTCGCATATCACCATAGCAAAGAGAGCCCGGTGGTAGATGTCTTGGCGGACTTATTTGACACATTTGACACGGAGTGGTATTTACGGCATTTGGTTTGCCAGCAGGCGGCCAACCACAGGGCGCACGTGCAGACCCATGACTGTCTCTACCAGCTCAGCCTCAGTTTGCAGAGCCAGGGTTTCGCTCCTTTTCCGTGCCCTACTCCAGACCAGTTCAGGGCAGAGGTCGCATGGCCCGGAGATTTGCCTGAGGCCCAGGCAGGGAGGCGCCCGCAGAGGCTCCCGGCGGTGGAGAGGAGGCCCGCATGGATGAGGAGATGATGGATTTGCTCGATTTCTTGGGAGGCAGCGGAGCCACGTGACCGAGGTCACCGCATTTTTTGACATATCTCTTTTTGTTTTGTTTAGTTTGCTATTAACATTTTCTGTTATTGCCCATATTGCTGTTGACATTACTATTTTCTGTTTTGTTCATATGGTTACTAACATTACTATCATTATTGTTCGTTTCTGTTAGAAATTTTTGGCGTTATGGCTCTCAGTTATTTCGTCACCATTTTTGCGACTTACCATTTTCGTGCGTTTTTCGTTCACCTTGTGGTTAGACGTAAGTAGGTGGTGTGCGCCCTCGTCCGCACGACCTTTTCAGAGAGAAAAAGAGAAAAAAAGAAAGAAGAGAGAGGAAATGAACAAATGATAAATAACTTAAAAAAGGAAAAAGAGGAAAAGGAAAAGAGAGCAAGTAAGAAAAGAAAAAGAAGGAAGAAAAGAGGAAAAAGAAAATAATAAAAATAAAAAGTTGTCTAGCTAAAAAACAACATGCTTGCGAAAAGAGATAATTTCCAAATTTTCTTTGAAAGAATTCACTGATCATAACCAGTTTTTGAAAAAAAATGTGTACGCCTGAAAGGTAAATGCTGTAAATGTTTTTCGAACACCCAAAATAGATTTGGATAAATGCACAAATTGATGAAAGAAAATATTTTGGAAACACTGGGTTGACTAAAATAGAAAAATGAATTATGAGCCCTAGCATAACATGACCAAAAAGTTTTTCGACACTCGAGTGTCCACATAGATGCATGCATGACTAGTTTTGCATAAAATTTCCAAATCATCATTGTTGCATTTGTGTCATGGAAATAATGTGGGACATCCCCTTTTATCCCTAAACCAGACCAACACCCTGACACATATCATGTCCATCCGTTCTACAAGCCTTAAGCCAAAGTCCCAACTCACCATAAGTCTTGCCCTCAAAAGAAAGCAAAAAGGGGAGGAGAAAAAGAAAAGAAGAGAAAAGGAAAAAGGGAAAGAAAATTCCCGATCAAAAGAATCGGAAGAAAGCAAAAAAGGAAAGAAAATTCCCAATCAAGGATCAGAAGAAAATAGAAGAAATATACAGAAAAGTCTTTGGACCAGACGACATCTAAACAAATACAGAGTTATCACCAAAGTAAATATGGAAAGAAAGGAAACCACGACCTAAAGTGGTCCTCTCCCTTTAATTACCAACCAAAATCCCGTGCGTCGGTGACTTGTTCACCTCGCGCTAAACAAAAACAGAAAAAAAAAACACTCAAAGCCAAATTTTCCACCAAGAGAAACCCCATTCCGAAGAAAAAGTCCTACTGATCCATGATCACGCATGTAATCTTTGATTTGATAGGAAATGATTTGCAAAATCAAGTCATGACATACCTCTGGTTCGGATTTAGGATGAAACACTTACCTGTGTGAGATTGATACACTTTGAGTGATTTTCTTCTATTTTTGTTGAACCCGGTGTTTCCTCTAAATAGTCATTTAGAAATGAAATGCTAACATCCAAAATCTCATTTGTGGTTATGAGAAGATTTCATCAGCATACTCCCCTTCCCCGGTAGACACATTGTTTTTCGTCCGAGAAGCATATGTTGCTCTGATTAGTTGGAAGTTTTCTCTCTTTACTAAAAGCATGTTCACATTTTTAGTGAAGAAAACACCGAGACTATTTTTAGTCTCACAAGTTATCCAGAACTACGTAGGTCTGAGTTCCTCATTGAGGATACGTAGGAGCAAGAGCCTCTCTTTTGTCGGCCGCCCCCACAATTTCTGTCATACAGACACTGGAGTCACGTGACATGCAGAGATACTCGAGTGGTTATCCGTAAAAACTTTCTTTTGCTATCTCTAAGACTCAAAGCATGATAGCACGCAGAGACTAATGTCATCTTCTACACCCTTTGTCAATCGCGGCCAACAAGCCCGTTGACACGCGGAGATTTATTTTATCTTTCGTGCAGAAAAATTCTGTCATACTGACACTGGAGTCACGTGACATGCGGAGATACCCAAGTGGTTATCCGTAAAAAATTTCCTTTGATATCTCTAAGACTCAAAGCATGATAGCACGCGGAGACTAACATCGTCTTCTACACCCATTGTCAATCGCGGCCAACAAGCCCATTGACACGCGGAGATTTACGTCATCTTCCACGCAGACAAATTTTGTCATACTGACACTGGAGTCACGTGACATGCGGAGATACCCGAGTGGTTATCCGTAAAAACTTTCCTTTGCTATCTCTAAGACTCAAAGCATGGTAGCACGTGGAGACTAACGTCATCTTCTGCACTCGTTGTCAATCGCGGCCAACAAGCCCGTTGACACGCAGAGATTTACGTCATCTTCCGCGCAGACAAATTCTATCATACTGACACTAGAGTCACGTGACATGCGGAGATACCCGAGTGGTTATCCGTAAAAAATTTCCTTCGCTATCTCTAAGACTCAAAGCAAGATAGCACACAGAGACTAACATCGTCTTCTGCACCCGTTGTTAATCGTGGCCAACAAGCCCGTTGACACGCGAAGATTTACGTCATCTTCCGCGCACAAAAATTCTGTCATACTGACACTGGAGTCACGTGACATGCGGAGATACCCGAGTGGTTATCCGTAAAAACTTTCTTTTGCTATCTCTAAGACTCAAAGCATGATAGCAAGCTCAGTGGGTAAACGCGCAGATACAGATTCTACGCCCTTTATCATTCAGGAACAACAGGCTGAGTGGGTAAACGCGTAGCTACAGATTCCGCACCCTTTATCATTCAGGAACAACAAGCTAAGTGGGTAAATGCGTAGAGATAGATTCTGCGCCCTTTATCATTCAAGAGCAGCGAGGCGGGTAATAAACGCGCCGAGACAAATTCTGCATCCAGATACAGATTCTACGCCCTTTATCATTCAGGAACAACAGGCTGAGTGGGTAAACGCGTAGCTACAGATTCCGCACCCTTTATCATTCAGGAACAACAAGCTAAGTGGGTAAATGCGCAGAGACAGATTCTGCGCCCTTTATCATTCAAGAGCAGCGAGGCGGGTAATAAACGCGCCGAGACAAATTCTGCACCCTTTGTCATTCAGATTTCGCAAGTTGGGTGATAAACGCATAGAGACAAATTTTGCGCCCTTTGTCATTCAAAAACAGCAAGTTAAGAGGTGGGCGGAGGCAAATTATGGTCATTCCGCACACCTTTTTGCCGTCCAGAGGCGGTCGTGTCTGGTGGCACACAGAGACAAATTATGGTCATTCGATGTCTTGCCGCCCAGGCTCGATCGTGTCCAACAGAACGCAGAGACAAATTAAGGTCATTCTGCGTCTTGTATCAAGCGAGAGGAGCAAATTCGACAGTATCAGGATGATGAGTCGGTACTGATCATTTTCAAATTTTTGCATGTTCCGCTGGCAGGGAGGTTAACTAGCCGAATGGTGTTTCGCTCGAACGAAATTAGTGTCTTATCTTTACTTCCCTTTTATCTCCAATAAAAGACAAGTAAAGAGGGGCAATTGTCATACCCTAATTTCGTCCGGGGACCATCCATTGTTGGGATGCGACCCTCGTTTGACCACTTCGAGGTACTTGGCACCCATCGTTAGGCAATTCGTGAAGTTCCGTGACATGCCGGAAATTAAAAGGAAGTGTTAGTGCGCAATCCGTAAAGTTCCGTAACATTCCAGAAGGTAAAAAGGGAAGTATTACGTAATCCGTAAGGTTTCGTAACATTACAGAAAGAAAACAAGCATCGTTACGAAATTCGTAAAGTTTCGTAACGTTACGGAAAAAGAATCACCAATAAAAAGGCAGGGGGTGCACTTAGTAAAAATGGGGGTGCAAATAGCAACCAGGCCCACTTAGGCCTTCCAGAAAATTCCTCCAGAAGGCGGTTGCTTCTGGAGGAAGCAACCTAGCTCGCCTGGGTGAGCTGGGTGGCAAGCATCTCCCCCATTTTTCTATAAATAGGGGGAAGTGAAGAGAAAAAATGTTCAGCCCTCCTAGTAATTCGAGAATCACTTGAAATTAGTGAAAAAAATTGGTTCCGTGAAAGAAAATCCAAGCCGAGGCGCTTCCGTAACGTTTCCGTGGGTGATTTCGAGAAGATTTTCAACCGTTCTTCAACGTTCTTCGTTCGTTCTTCATCGTTCTTCGGTCTTCAACCGCTAAGTTCCCGAAATCGAACTTTTCAATTCATTCTATGTACCCTTAGTGGTCCTCATTTGTTTCATGTGATTTTATTTTCATTTCATTTACTTTATGTACCCCCTTTTGACGTGCTTTAGTCATTTTCTTAAGTCATTTTCTTGCCTAATCAAAAAATAAAATAAATTTCCACCGATCATTTGAATTGTAATATCCGTTAATTTCTGTTAAAATGAAATCTGACCGTTCGATCGTGCCGTAACTACGTTGGAAACCAAAAAGAGATAAAATAATAATATAATAATAAAAAATATCTTTTAGTAAAATAAAACAAAAAAATCAACTGGACGTTTCTCTTTGAGATTTTTCTTTCTTAATCGAATCGACTAATAACCAAAGTGAAACTAAGGCTAAAATCAATTCATAAACCAAAATTTTGTCATCGCCTAAAAAAGCCATTTTTCAAAGGCCCAACGCCTTGAAATGGTCTTCTCCGCTTTTATTAAGTGTAGATTTCTAAAGGCCTAAAATCAACATGTAACTTTATTACCTCTTTCAAAAATAAAGAGATCATTAATGGTCCAATGCCTAAATGTCTTCTCTCTTTCCAAAGGAATCAAAAGATTGTTTAATGGTCCAACGCCTTAAATGACCTTTGATTCAATAAAAACATATTTTGCAAAAAAGATAAAAACAACTTAACCAAAACACTTTTTTCACAAAGAACTACGTAGGTCTGATTTCCTTATCGCAATTAAGGAATACGTAGGAGCAAGGGAAACACCCTCGTCGACCGCAAAAAGATAAAAATACATAAAAAAAGGATAAAAATGTAAAAGGGAACATAAAATTGAAGTCATGTTTGCACATTTAATTAAAAGGTTGTCGTCTCTTGTGATGGACGCGTGGGGTGCTAATACCTTCCCCGTGCATAAATACAACTCCCGAACCTTTCACTTAAAGTTCGTAGATCACGTCTTTTCTGGTTTTTCTGACGTTTTCCTCAAATAAACGTTGGTGGCGACTCCGCGCGTATTCCTTTCTTGGAAGACGCACTCGTGAGTCATGCGTCGCCCTCCCACCGAAGGGTAGGTTGCGACACATAGAAATGCAAGAACAAGTGTAGATCTAAGATTTAATTGGTTTATTTTTTTGAATCTACTCTAAACAACACCAAACCACAAGACAATGGAGGATATACATTGAGAATAAGATGAAGAACAAGGAATTAAAGTGAATTGACCGAACAAAAAGATAGAATCCTACATTTCTAGGATACCCTACCTACATGATGAAGCCTTAAATACAAGGATAAAAAATAATGAAACCTTAATGTAATATGTACAAAAATATGTGAGCTCACACTTAGCCCATGGACCCGAAATCTACCCTAAGGCTCATAAGAATCCTAGGGCCTTCTCTTGCATCTCTGGCCCATTCTTCTTGGAGTCTTCTATCAAATGCCCTTGGGGGATTGGATTGCATTAGATTATACACTCATTTCTCTTGAAAAATGATTGAAAATCATGTGAAAATGGTACCTAATGCATTGTTAACTAAAAAAGGATGATTTTTAGGCGTCTCATGTCGATCTCATAATTACATGTTTCATGCATAGCATGAGTATGCCCTAATCATTCATCTCTATGATAGGTTGTCAAAGTATTGACAATCAAAATTTCTATTCTTGTGAACATAGGGTTGAACCAAGAACATGCTTTTAAGAAAAGGTTTTCATCAAGTCAAGGTCAACTTTGGAAGTAACCAGCTTGCAAAAGTTGGGGAAAAAGGTAGATCGAGTTTTACATAGCTTCTTTGGCTACTCCCAACACATGATTGAGCTAAATAAGTTACAAAATTGAGGACTATTGAGGTCCATGTTTTATTTCCAGGACTCTTACAAGATGTGATGAACCGTGTTGCTTCAATGAAAATCTGAATTGATTCGACCCAACGTTCTATTGAATGTCCTGTGTAAAACTTGCAATAGTTCAACAATATATCATTCACATACATTCATGCTTATTTTTCTTTTCACATTTGGATGCATTGCTCATTGCATTCTTTCCTTGAAAATCAAAACCGTAATCATTGTAATCATAAGGATAGAACGCGCTTTACAGCGCCCTTACCGAATGCATGTCAAAGCTAGAGTGATGAGTGAAATAGAGGAGGTGCAAGAGTAGATGAAGGCCAACGTGGAGGCCATGAAAGAGCAAATGACCACAATGATGGAAGCCATGATGAGTATGAGAAAAATGATGGAGGTCAACACGGCTACAATCGTTGCTACAAGTACCGCCACTAAGGTGGACCCGACTCACCAATTTGGTCTCAACCAAGTAAATTGCCCAGCCTCGGATATGGTAGGTCAGGAAGGTGAAGCATTAGGAAATATGGGCGGCCCCCATTTTGTGCAAGTTTTGAACAAGCATTCCTTCCTACCATATGGCTTGCCTCCCAACTATACATCACCCAATGTTGCACACGCTCCCAATGAGAATGTCGATAACTCCGCTCCCAAACCATTGGGAGCCAATAACCCTAATCTGATCATGCACATGTCTCTTAACCCATGAGGGAGACAGATGAAGCACCCCGAGACCATACTCTAGCCGACTTCGAGCCTCACCTTGGATGTGCCACTGAGGGGCAAGCATTTGGTGGCATACCCTTGCCAAACAATTTGGGGGGATCTCAGTATCACCCACAACCATAACCCTTGCATTTTGCGTTGGAAAGACTACCTCCTACCGTAGTGGAAAGGGAGAAATTTGATCATATAGAGAAAAGGCTGAGGGCTATTGAAGGAGACGAAGATTATGCCTTTGCTAACATGGTAGAACTGTGCCTAGTTCCTGACGTCAATATCCCTCCGAAGTTCAAGGTGCCGGATTTCAATAAGTACAAGGGGACTACTTACCCCAAGAATCACCTGAAGATGTACAACAGGAAAATGGGGGCATACTCAAAAAATGAAAAATTGTTGATGCATTTCTTCCAGGAAAGTATTATTGGGTCAGCTATCACCTGGTATACTAATTTGGAACCTTCCTGAGTCCATTCTAGGAAAGACCTAATGGTTGCCTTCATTAGGCAGTATTAGTACAATTGTGATATGGCTCCAGATAGAATGCAGCTACAAAACATGTGTAAAATGAGGCATGAATCTTTCAAAGAATACGGCCAAAGGTGGAGGGATCAGGCAGCTCAAGTAGTGCCCCCAATGATGGAAAAAGAGATGATAATAATGATAGTAGACACGTTATCGGTATTCTACTATGAGAAGATGGTGGGTTACACGCCTTCAAGCTTTGCCGATTTAGTTTTTTCCGGCAAAAGGATCAAAGTGGGTTTGAAAAGAGGCAAATTTGATTATCCTGCTTTGATGAACATGAAGCCTAGGGAAAATGGAGAGAATAAGATGGAGGAAGGATCCCATGTTGTGACTGCTGTCCCTTCATGACCAAATTTCCCACCAGCTTAGCAATGTCAACACTCAGCCAATATCAGCTCTTCTCATTACCCATCATCCTATCAGCCAAGAACACCTAATCATCCACAAAGAAACCCCTAAATCAGAAACAAAACCCATCTGCCGCACATCCGATACCAAACACCACCTTTAACACGAACCAAAGCACCAACTAGGGAAGGAATTTTCCAGAAAAGAAGCTTGTAGAATTCACCCTAATTCCAATGCCATATGCTGACTTACTTTCATATCTACTCAATAATGCAATGTGTCATACCCTAATTTTGTCCGGGGACCATTCGTTGTTAGCATGCGACCCTCATTTTACCACTTCGAGGTACTTGGCACCCATCGTTAGGCAATTTGTGAAGTTCCGTGATATGCCAAAAGTCAAAGGAAAGCATTGTAGCACAATCCGTGAAGTTCCGTGACATGCCGAAAATTAAAAGGAAGTGTTAGTGCGCAATCCGTGAAGTTCTGTAACGTTTCGGAAGGCAAAAAAGGGGATGATTATGTAATCTGTAAGGTTTTGTAACATTATGGAAAGAAAATAAGCATCGTTACGAAATTCGTAAAGTTTCGTAACGTTACGGAAAAAGAATCACCAAAAAAAGAGCAAGTGGGTGTATTTAGTAAAAATGGGGGTGCAAATAGCAACCAGGCCCACTTCGGCCTTCCAGAAAATTCCTCCAGAAGGCGGTTGCTTCTACAGGAAGCAACCTAGCTCGCCTGGGCGAGCTGGATGGCAAGCTTCTCCCCCATTTTCCTATAAATAGGGGGACAGGTGAAAGGAAAAAAGGTTCAGCCTTCCTGGTAATTCGAGAATCACTTGAAATTAGTGAAAAAATTGTGTCTGTGAAGAAAATCCAAGCTGAGGCGCTTCCGTAACGTTTCCGTGGGTGATTTCGTGAAGATTTTCAACCGTTCCTGAACGTTCTTCGTTCGTTCTTCATCGTTCTTCGGTCTTCAACCGGTCAGTACCCGAAATTGAACTTTTCAATTCATTCTATGTACCCCTAGTGGTCCTCATTTGTTTTCATGTGCTTTTATCTTCATTTCATTTACTTTGCGTACCCCCTTTTGACGTGCTTTAGTCATTTTCTTAAGTCATTCTCTCGCCTAATCAAAAAATAAAATAAATTTTCATCGATTATTTGAATTGTAATATCCGTTAGTTTCTGTTAAAATGAAATCCGACCATTCGGTCGTGCCGTAACTACGTTGGAAACCAAAAAGAGATAAAATAATATTATAATAATAAAAAATATCTTTTAGTGAAATAAAACAAAAAAATCAATCGAACGTTTCTCTTTGGGATTTTTCTTTCTTAATCGAATCGACTAATAACCAAAGTGAAACTAAGGCTAAAATCAATTCATAAACCATACTTTTGTCATCGCCTAAAAAAGCCATTTTCAAAGGTCCAACGCCTTGAAATGGTCTTCTCCGCTATTATTGGTTAAGTGTTGATTTCTAAAGGCCTAAAATCAACTTATAACTTTATTACCTCTTTCAAAAATAAAGAGATCATTAATGGTCCAATGCCTTAATGTCTTCTCTCTTTTCAAAGGAATCGAAAGATTGTTTAATGGTCCAACGCCTTAAATGACCTTTCATTCAATAAAAACATATTTTGCAAAAAAGATAAAAACAACTTAACCAAAACACTTTGTTTACAAAGAACTACGTTGGTCTGATTTCCTTATCGCAATTAAGGAATACATAGGAGCAAGGGAAACACCCTCGTCGACCGAAAAAAGAAAAAATATAAAAAGGAATAAAAATGTAAAAGGGAACATAAAATTGAAGTCATGTTTGCACATTTAATTAAAGCCTGTCGTCTCTTGTGACGGACGCGTGGGGTGCTAATACCTTCCCCGTGCGTAAATACAGCTCCTGAACCTTTCACTTAAAGTTCGTAGATCACGTCTTTTCCGGTTTTTCCGACGTTTTCCTCAAATAAACGTTGGTGACGGATGCGTGGGGTGCTAATACCATCCCGCGAGTCACGCGTCGCCCTCCCGCTGAAGGGTAGGTTGCGACAGTTGGCGACTCCACAGGGGACTATTTTTTGAGAGTTAGACCATTTAATCTTGGGCAATGTTTTATCATGACATCCTCCTTTGTTGGTTTCCCTTTATTTTTCTTATGTTCTTGTGTATATAACTCTTTGATGCTTTTAGTGCATTTTAAAATGTATGCATGAGGTAAATATTTATTCATTTGATGCACACAAACACCAACACTATTTGCACACACGGTGAGTTGGAAAAAGGGCCCTCGTGGGAACATAAGGAGTGGAGGTGAATCTGTGATCATGCTAGGTCTCCGACTTGCTTGATTATAGTGAACCCTCATCTAGAGTTTTTCTCTTTGAAAACATATTGTTGCTAGTAGTCCCTACTGTTGCAGTATGTTCTTCGAAGATGATGATACCTATAGAGACCATCAAGAGAGATATGACCACCTTGGGGATTATCACTAAAAACCTTTTTAGATCTCTCCCATATAGGTCCCTTAAATAAGGGGCACAGAGCAAACACGCTGCGTGCCATTTTTCCACTGCCATGCATAAGTGTCTTGTACCCTTTTGCTTATATTTGTTTGTGAATATTGTCGTACTATGTACATCCCCGTATTGTACCTTTCGCATATGCATCATGCGTGGGTTCTATCTTAATCCCCTCTCTTGGGCAAACCAAACGGAGGGTCCGTGTCACCTTCTTAAATATATACGTTGGGCACTTTGCTACCCCAAGACGTTGTGTCTAAGAAGGAGATAATTTCCCGGGCTCCCGTATTCATAAATTGCATTTGTGTCATGTGCATTCCTTCATGCATTCATCCATTCCACCCATGATAGATGTCGGAGTTTTGATTCGCACCAGGTTTTTGTTTCAGTTTAGTAAACATGGGAACAAATCAAACTGGCAAAAGGTTTTATCAAGTCAAGATTAAGGGCCTAGATATCACCAGCATTAAGGAGTCGGGGCGGTTGATGGGACCTCTCCAAATGCAAGCCTTCCGCAAGGCGTACGGAAAGATCTTAGATTTGACCATAGCAGAGATATCCACAGAAGCCATTGCATCACTCACCCAATACTATGACCAGCCCTTGAGATGCTTCACATTTGGAGACTTCCAATTAGTACCGACCGTTGAAGAATTTGAGGAGATTCTAGGATGTCCTCTTGGGGGAAGGAAACCGTATCTTTTCTCTGGGTTTCTTCCATCCTTGAGCAAAATTGCAATTGTGGTCAGGGATTCGGCGAGAGGATTGGACCGCGTAAAGCAAACTCGAAACGGCATAGTGAGCCTACCATGAAAGTACTTAGAAGGCAAGGCAAGGGATATGGCGAATCAAGAGGAGTGGGTCCCGTTTATGGATGTATTAGCATTGCTAATCTTTGGGATTGTCCTCTTTCCAAACGTGGATGGTTTGGTGGACCTAGCCGCAATTGATGCTTTCCTCGCATATCACCATAGCAAAGAGAGCCCGGTGGTAGATGTCTTGGCGAACTTATTTGACACATTTGACCGAAGGTGCAAAAAGAGTAGTGCACGGATCATCTGTTGTTTACCCGCTCTTTGTGTATGGTTGGTTTTGCACTTATTCCAACATGACATAAGGCATCCATGTCCGCTACGAAGCCATTGCTCGTGTGTCGAAAAAAGAAGAGTAGATTGGGACCAATACTTGGCTGGGATAGGAGGCAGAATAGTCAACTGGTATCCATGATGGAAAGAATGAAAAGAGGGAGTTCTCTTCTCATGTGGGGGCTACCCAAACATCCCGTTGATAGGAACGAGGGGTTGCATTAAGTACAATCCCGCACTTTCTATAAGACAGTTAGGGTACCCCATGAGGGGAGCACCAACGAAAGAAAGCCTGTCTCCTTTCCTTGTGAGAGATTTTGGCACGCAAAATTTCAAGGTTATACAAAGAGTTCATAAGGCGTGGGAAAGCCCGTTAAGGAAAGATAAAGAACTTAGGGGCATTCGTAATGGCATCATTGGTGGTTATCATGAATGGCTGAAAGTTCGTACACAAGGTTTAGATTGGCTCTCCAAGTTAAAGATTATCAACGAAGAGAACTTCGAAGCGCCGGAAGAGGATGAAGAAGTCCGAGCTCTGAAAACCGAACTAGGAAAAGCGAGACTTGCCAAAGAAAAATTCAAATTGGTCGCTACAGACGTTCGGAAAGAGTGTGCCGGGTTACGAGAAGAAAATGCAGCTACCGCAAAAGCCCTTGAACAAGAAACCAAGAAGGCTCGCAAGGAAGAGCATGGCCGTGACAAATTCCGTGGAGTTAGCCGTTTGCTCAAGGTCCAAAAGAAACTTGTCTCAGAGTTTATGCGAGACAGAGACCAACATGTTAGCTATCATCACCGAGTACCAAGAAGAACTAAGTCTAGCCACGGCCCACGAGGATAGGGTGGCGGACGAGTATGCCCAAGTGTACGCGGAAAAGGAGGCTAGAGGAAGGGTGATGGACTCGTTACACCAAGAGGCAACCATGTGGATGAATCGATTTGCTCTTACCTTGAATGGGAGTCAAGAACTTCCCCGATTGCTAGCCAAGGCCAAAGCAATGGCGGACACCTACTCCGCCCCCGAGGAGATCCACAGACTTCTCGACTATTGTCAGCATATGATAGATTTAATGACCCATATAATTAGGAACCGCTAGGGAACTTGTATTGTCACTCAGATCTTGACTAGTTATAAACTTTTGAATAAAATGAGTTCATCCCATGTTTTTACTCCAAAAGTCAGTGCGAATCATATCACTCCCGCATTTTATCTCTAGCATGCATTCATATCATGCATTGCATAAACATCTCTTCATGGCATCATCATGAACATATCGTTCCTGCAATTGTCCGTTATCATATTCCAGCCTCACATTTTGCATAAGTCATTGCATCATCATGCGTACGCATTCAACATACTTTTTGTTCTACAAACTGCATACATTTTGTTTTCATGTTCGCTCATGCATGATCCTTGCATTTTCCTCTACAAAACAAAAACAAAAAGGGAAGCATGAAAATTCATGATGCATTCTTGGTTGCATATATTCGGTACCATGAGCCAACCATGTTGGGATCATAAACCCGTTTCACTTAAAAACAAAATGATTGAACATGGTACCTAATGCATGGCTAACTAAGAAAAGATGTTTATTCGGGCATCTCAATTCCATAAATTACATTTTCCATGCATAGCTTAAAGTAGGCCCGAGTCATTCATCCCTATGAAATGTTGTTGAAGTATTGGCGATCGGAATTGCCATTCCTTGGATTACGAGGTTGAACCAAGCTCATGCTTTTACGAAAAAGGTTCATCAAGTCAAGTTGAAGTATGGAAGTAACCATCTTGCAAAAATTCGGGCAAAAGATGGATCGAGTTACATCATTGCTTCATCCAATGCCAAACACATTTAGGACTGTTGATGTCCTTGTTACTTCCAGTTTCACCTTGACCAAGATGTCATGAACCATGTTGAAAAATCTAAATTGATTCAACCCCATGTCCTACGTAAAAATTCGCAATACTTTAACTGTGTATCATTCACATACATCCATGCTTTTTGTTGGTTGCATTGCTCATTGCATTCTTTCCTTGAAAAAAAATAAAAAAATAAAAAATAAAATAAAATAAAAATGAACATAATCACTATTATAAAAAAGAAAAGAACACACTTTACGGCACCTTTGCCGAACCCGTGCTAGAGCTAGAGTAATGGGTAAAGTAGAGGAGGCGCAAGAGCAGATGAAGGCCAACATGGAGGCCATGAAAGAGCAATTGGCCACAATGATGGAGGCCATGATGAGCATGAAGAAGATAATGGAAGCCAGTGCGGTTGCAATTGCCGCTACCAGGGCTGTTGCTAAGGTGAACCCGATGCCCCTATCTGATCTCAACCAATAAAATCATCCAACCTCAGATATGGTAGGCAAAGATTTGGGAAGTAGGGACGACCCTCATGATAGGCAAATTCAAAACAAGCACGCCTTCCCGCCATATGGCCTGCCTCCCAACTGTACACCACCCAATGTGGCATACACTCCCAATAAGGATGTCAATAACTCCGCTCCCATACTCATTGAAAGCTGACAACCTCATCATGCAAATGTCTCTTAAACCATGGGGGAGACACATGAAATGCCCCACCACAATCTAGCCGACTTCGAGCCTTGCCTCGGATATGCCACTGAAGGGTAAGCAGTTGGTAGGTATACTCCTGCAAAACATTTTGGAGGGCCCTCAGTATCACCCACAACCACACCCCTCACATTCCACAGCGATTAAAAACCCTCATGCTATGGCGGAAATGGGAAAGTTGGATCATCTAAAGGAAAGGCTCAAGGACATTGAAGGAGGCGAAGATTGTGCCTTTGCTAACCTAGAAGAGTTGTTCCTAGTACCCGAACATGGTCATTCCCAAGTTCAAGGTGTCGGACTTTGACAAGTACAAGGGGACTACTTGCTCCAAGAACCATCTAAAGATGTATTGTCGGAAGATGGGGGCATACACAAAAGATGAGAAACTGCTAATACATTTTTCCTAAGAAAGTCTTACTAAGACAACTATCACCTGGTATACTAACTTAGGAACCTTCCTGAGTCCATTCTTGGAAGGACCTAATGGTTGTGTTCGTTAAGCAGTATCAGTACAATTCTGATATGGCTTCAGATAAGATGCAACTATAGAACATGTGCAAAAAAGAGCATGAATCCTTCAAGGAATATGCCCAGAGGTGGAAGGATTTGGCAGCTCAAGTAGCACCCCCAATAACATAGAAAGAGATTATTACAATGATAGTAGACACATTACCAATGTTCTACTATGAAAAATGGTGGGGTACGCACCTTCAAGCTTTGCGAATTTGCTCTTCACCGGGGAAAGGGTCGAAGCGGATCTGAAAAGAGGCAAATTTAATCATCTTGCTTGGACGAATGAAAAAAACTGGGGCAAATGAAGAAGGTGAGAATGACGGAGAAACCCATGTTGTGACTGCCATTCCTATACAGCCAAGTTTCCCACCAACCCAACAATGTCATTACTTAGCAAATAACAAACCCTCTCCTTACCCACCACCTAGTTATCCACAAAGGTTGTCCCTAAATCAACCACAAAGCATGTCTACCGCACTTCCAATGACGAACACCACCTTTAGCACAAACCAAAACACAAACCAACAAACGAATTTTGCAGCGAAAAAGCCTGTAGGATTCACCCCAATTCCAGTGTCCTATGCTGACATGCTCCCATATCTACTTGATAATTCAATGGTAGCCATAACCCTGCTAGGTTTCCTCAACCTCCATTTTTCTAAGGATACGACTCGAACGCAACGTGTGCTTACCATGGAGGAGCCCCGGGGCATTCCATTGAGCATTGTATGAATCTGAAGCGTAAGGTGCAAAGTCTAATTGATGCAGGCTGGCTAGAATTTGAGGAGAATCGCGTATGAGTCCCGACATTGACAAGCGACACCACAGATGGGGCAATTTTGAAAGCTGTTGTTAGGTGTCTCTAATGACTCATCAGGATTTCCAAGTTTATGCCATTATTGTAAAGCATAGTTACAATGCTAAAATGGATGAATTGGACATCCTTGTATCTCTCATCCTTTCACAAACACATCTTTGCTTATTCAACTTTCACCGGAATGTGGGTGCAAGCCATTGGTCTGTTTGCTCAAGCGACCTGCGCTCCTGAGTTTTGGCTTCCAAGACTGTTCAATTAGAAATTACTCGTGCTACACATTTGGTGAGGGTACCGTAAAACGACAAGTAAAGCAAAAATAAGTTTCAAAATAAAAGAAAAAGTTCAAAAAGAAAAAGAAAAAGAAAAAAAAATTGATTGACTGTGTTTTCAAGGCGTTCATGTGACCTCATTTTATCATTCCGAAAAGTTTGTATTTTTAGAGAGGAGTGAGTTATCAAGAATAGGATGTTGGACAAAGGGCCTCGATTATCTTAAGAAGGGGAGGGGTTGAATTAAGATACAAAGACTATTCCCCAATTAAACTTTCACTCTCTCTTTTTGGATTAACGATGCACCATTAACATGAATTACTTAAAAGAATATTCAAAATAAACTTCTTTAGAGCAAAAGATAAATAACAATAAATAAAAGAGGTTTAAGGGAAGAGTGGAATGCAAACTTGATTTATACTGGTTCGGCCACTTCCCGTGCCTACGTCCAGTCCTCAAGCAACCCACTTGAGATTTTCCACTCTCTTTGTAAAATTCCTTTTACAAAGTCTGAACCACACAGGGACAACCCTTCCATTGTGTTCAGAAATCCTCTACAACAAGAGACCCATGGTCTCTTAATCCCTTTTCAGAAATAAGAAAAAGAGAAGAAGAAATCTCTCTTAAAAGAGATAGATTGTACAATGAAGATCAATCAAAATTCCTTATTGAATATGCAAGTGGTTGACCAAGGAATCTTTTTGAGAGGATAAGACATTTCAGTTCAGAAAAAAACTCTTAATCTTTTGAGAGGATAAAACTTTTTGGGCAATGAAAACTCTCCTTAAATTCGTGTTTCCAAGTCACCTTTGATGGCCATTCATAAAACATTTGAATAGGTGTGACTCTTGGAAGTTATTTTTTTGAAAATCTACTCTGGTAATCGATTACAAGACTTGTGTAATCAATTACTGGCTTTAAAATTTGAATTAAAATGTTCAATAAACTGCTGGTAATCAATTACCATCTATGTGTAATTGATTACACATTATAAATTTTGAATTCAAATTTCTAGTGACTGTTATAAACATTTTTCAGCTGCTGGTAATCAATTACCAGAGAGTAAATCTCAATTTAAAATGATTTAGATAGAATTCTTTGGCCAAACCTTTTGTTTTTTCAATTTGGAAACTTCTTCCAAAGATTCTAGAGATCAACTTCATCATATATCTTATTTTTCTTGGATTCTTGTCTTGAATAAAACTTAGAAGCACTTGATCCTTTAGCATCATCAAGACATCAAAACATCTTGCTTCTACATAGGAGTCATTTGACTTAATCCATCAACTAAAAATCCTTCAACTATTTCTCGTCCTTGGGAAATTCTTTTTGCAAGAATCAACTGCTTCTTTCATTCTTCCTCACTATGAGGTTATGAAGACAAAACAAAGATGGATACGTCAAAGCCCTACACTGGGGCAATGAGGGGCACCGCGCATGAGCCTCAAGTAAACCTAGGGGCAGATTAGAAGTTCTCACCCAATAGGTTCCCAGCTACAAGGTCGTGACAAAAGATAACAATTGGTACCTCAAAGCCTTACACTGGGGCAATGAGGGGCATCGCGCATGAGCCTCAAGCAAACCTAGGGCAGATCAAAAGTTCTCATCCGTCAAAGTTTTTGAACAAAAAAAAGGGGGGGACAAACCCCGGGATTTCAATAGATTGATTAAATGGCTCCATCACCGTCACTCCAAAAAATGGTCAAGTGACTAAATCAAACAGAACATACACTCTGAGGGAGTTCCCGGAGAGATTTGCAAAGGATAGGATAAGGTTGCATGAATTATCACCTCTTTCAAAAGGACAGTCAATCTATGTTTTCCAAAAAAATTTCAATCAAAATCATAAAATAAGGAAAGAATGTCATGAACATTGTACAAACTTTCCATTACATTGCATTGTTTCATATGAAGTCCGCATTTACCAAATTTCACGACAAAGGTTGTATGCATCTGCATCCCAAAAAATTATGTTAACTGCATAGATTTCCTACATCTAATGAATTTGGGATGACGACCCTCTCAATGAGTCAATCTCATGTTTTCTCATAAGGGTGGACCCTTGGGTACTAGAACCTGTCGCCTTTAGAGGACTACACGTCCTCACCTTTTGAGGGCTACATGCCCTCGCCATCAGAGGGCTACACGCCCTCACCCTCAGAGGACTACGTGTCCTCGCCTTTAGAGGACTACACATCCTCACCTTTAGAGGGTTGCACGCCCTCGCCTTCAGAGGGCTACACGCCCTCACCTTCAGAGGGCTACACGCCCTCACCTTCAGAGGGTCATGTACCTTCACCTTCAGAGGACTACACGTCCTCGCCTTCAGAGGGCCACACACCCTCGCCTTCAGAGGACTACATGTCCTCACCTTCAAAGGACTACACGTCCTCACCTTCAAAGGGTCATGTACCTTCACCTTCAGAGGACTACACGTCCTCGCCTCCAGAGGACTACATGTCCTCGCCTTTAGAGGACTACATGTGCTCACCTTCAGAGGGCTGCTCGCCCTCACCTTCAGTGGACTACACGTCCTCACCTTCAGAGGGCTTCACGCTCTCGCCTTCAGAGGACTACACGTCCTCCACTTCAGAGGACTACACGTCCTCGTCGTCAAAGGACTATACGTCCTCGCCGTCAAAGGACTACATGTCCTCGCCGTTAGAGGACTATACGTCCTCACCTTCAGAGGACTACACGTCCTCACCGTCAGAGGACTACACATCCTCACCTTCAAAGGGTCATGTACCTTCACCTTCAGAGGATTAAACGTCCTCGCCTCCAGAGGACTACATGTCCTCGCCTTTAGAGGACTACATGTCCTCACCTTCAGAGGGCTGCTCGCCCTCACCTTCAGAGGACTACACGTCCTCACCTTTAGAGGGCTTCACGCCCTCGCCTTCAGAGGACTACACGTCCTCCACTTCAGAGGACTACACATCCTCCACTTCAGAGGACTACACGTCCTCCACTTCAGAGGGCTACACACTCTCACCTTCAGTGGACTCCACATCCGCACCTTAAGAGAATTTAAGGTCCTCTGCCCTTAAATGATTGACCGAGACTTGCACTCCTGGTTAAGGGGCCATTAGTTTCCTTTTATTTGTTCCTGAGCCACCCCCTGATATTAGAGGGCGCCAATTGTTCGAATACAACCAGAGAGGGAGGCTATCACGCAGCTACTATGCATACTGGGGCAAGATTTCACCCGTGCCGCTGCAAAGAGACAAGTGCGGATCGTGCGCACCAACATGACCACTCTTACACAGATATAAATGATGTTGCTACTTAGCAACATTCTGCCCAGTGACCACAATGTGGATCTCCCCCTGCGAAAGTATCGGTTGGTCTGTGCCGTCGTGACATAGGTAAGTATGCATATGGTTCAACTAATTTCTAATGCCATCTACTATTTGCAGGGGTTGCACCAACAAGACACCCAGTGGACCCAGAGAAGTCCAGCAGGGCCCATGGGTTTCCAGCTCTGGTTACGGGCCTCTATCAGTCCTACAGGGTGCCCGTACCCCCCAGCAAGGTCATGCCATCGCGACATAGGTAAGTATGCATATGGTTCAAACTGATTTCTGATGTCATCTATTGTTTGTAGGGATCGTGCCCGCAAGACACCCAGTGGACCCAGAGAATTCCAACAGGGTCCTGGGGTTTCCAGCTCTGATTACGAGCCTCTGTCAGTTTCACGGAGTGTCTGTCACCCCTAACAAGGTCATTAGGCCCCGCATTAACCGAGCTTTCATCAAGAAGTACTGTTTCCCGAGGCAGGCGCAGGGCGAGACACCACAACAGCATTGGGATGGCCGGTAGCGGGCAATAGACGCACCGCCACCACCTCTAGAGTTCACCTCAGCTCATCCACAAAAAGGTTAGAGTGTTGCCTACGACACATGGCCGACCAATAGGTGACCAAAGTCCAAAGCCAAAGGTAAGCAAAAGTACTAGGTCCGTGACCGACAAGTCATCAGGCGTCCAGCTCAAGACGTTAAAGAAGCACTATTAGGAGGCAACCTAGTACCTTTTAAATCTCTACTTGTTATTTGATCACTTTTGTTTCTCAATTCATAGCAGGACACACCTAGTTGCTCATGATCCTAGGAATTTAAATAAAACAAGCACAAGCTCAGAAGGTAGTCATACCTCACAAAATATATGTATGTGTGTTTAGGTAGCAAGATACCTTAGATATGCATGCATGTAGCAAAAAGATATCTCACAATATATATATATATATATATATATATATATATATATATATATATATATATATATATATATATATGTATGTATGTATGTTTAGGTAGCAAGATACATTGGATATGCATGTATATAACAAAAATATCTCACAAGTATATATATGCATGTTTAGGTAGCAAGATACCTTGGATATGCATGTATATAGCAAAAATACCTCACAATATATATATATATATATGTATGTTTAGGTAGCAAGATACCTTCGATATGCATGTGTATAGCAAAAATACCTCACAAAAATATACACATGTTTAGGTAGCAAAATACCTCATGAAAAAAAAGGGAAAAAAAACAAAAACAAACAAGAAAAAGAAATAAACAAATGAAAAAAAAAGAGAAAAAAGAAAAATAAGTTGTCTAACTGAAAAACCAACATGCTTTTGAAAAGAGATGACTTCCAGCTTTTCTTTGAAAAGATTCACTGATCATAACCAGTTTTTGAAAAAATGTGTACACATTTGAAGGGTAAATGTTGTGAAAAGTTTTTCGAACACCCAAAATAAGACTCGGATGAATGCACAAATTGATAAAAGAACATATTTTGGAAACACTGGGTTGACTAAAATAGAGAAAATGAATTATGAGCCCTAGCATCACATGACCAAAAAATTTTCGACACTTGAGTGTCCACATAGGTGCATGCATGACTAGTTTTGCATAAAATTTCCAAATCATCATTGTTGCATTTGTGTCATGGAAATAATGTGGGATATTCCCTTTTATCCCTGAACCAGACCAACACCCTAAGATATATCATGTCCATCCGTTCTACAATCCTTGAGCCAAAGTCCCAACTCACCATAAACCTTGCCCTAAAAAGAAAACAAAAAAAGAAAAAGAAAAGAAGAGAAAAGGAGAAAAGGAGAAAATTCCCGATCAAAAGAATCAGAAGAAAGCAAAAGGGAAAACTCCCAATCAAGGAAAATGGGGGAAAGCAAAAAAGAAAGAGAATTCTCGATCAAAGATCGTGTCGCAACCTACCCTTCGGCGGGAGGGCGACGCGTGACTCGCGGGATGCGTGTTTCACGAAAGGAATACGCGCGGAGTCGCCACCAACGTTTATTTGAGGAAAACGTCGGAAAACCGGAAAATACACGATCTACGAACTTTTAAGTGAAAGGTTCGGGAGTTGTATTTACGCACGGGGAAGGTATTAGCACCCCACACGTCCGTCCCAAGGGACGGCAGCCTTTAATCGAATGTGCAAACGTGACTTTGATTTTTATGTTCCCTTTTTATGTCTTTATATCCTTTATACCCTTTTTATATTTTTCTCTTTTTGTGGTCGACAAGGGTGTTTCCCTTTGCTCCTACGTATTCCTCAATTGCGATGAGGAAATCAGACCTACGTAGTTCTTTCTTATCAAGTGATTCTTTTTTTACTTAAGAGGTGATCATTTTAAGGCGTTGGACCTTGAAAATGATCCATTTACTTAGTAAGAAATTTAAATGATAAAATTCAAAACCTATTTTTGTGGACGAGCTTGACTAGGCGAGTTGATTTTAGCCTTAGTTTCACTTTAGTTATTAGTCAATTCAATTAAGAATGAGAAATCCCAAAGAGAAAGCGTCCGATTGATTTTCCGCTTTATTTTATTAAAAGACGTTTTTTGATTATTATATTATATTCTTACCTCTTTTTTGATTTCCAACGTGGTTACGGCACGACCGAACGGTCGGAATTCATTTTAACCGAAGTTAACAGATAATACAATTCAAACGATCGGTGGAAATTTATTTTATTTTTAGGTTAAGCGAGAAATGACTTAAGTAAAATGACTTAAGCACGTCAAGAGGGGGTATAAAAAGTAAATGAAACGAGAATAGAAATACACAAAACACAATGTGGACCACCACGGGTACATAGAATGAATCGAAAAGCTTGGTTCGAGGTACTTACCCGTTGAAGATCGAAGAACCATGAAGAACGAATGAAGAACGTCGAAGAACGGTCGAAAACCTTCACGAAATTCCTCACGGAAAACGTTACGGAAACGTTTCGGAAGCGCCTCGGCTTAGATTTTCTTCACGGAAACAATTTTTCCAAGCAAATTCGAAAGAGAGAGAAGTGCCTAAGGGGCTGAACCCTTTTCCTTCTCACTTCCTCCCCTATTTATAGCAAAATAGGGGAGATGCTTGCCGCCCAGCTCGCCCAGGCGAGCAGGGTTGCTTCCTCTAGAAGCAACAGCCTTCTAGAGGAATATTCTGGAGGGCCCAAGTGGGCCTAGTTTCTATTTGCACCCCCATTTTTACTAAGCACACCCCCCTCTGCTTTTTGGTGATTCTTTTTTCGTAAAGTTATGGAAACTTACGAATTTCGTAATGATACTTGTTTTCTTTCCGTAATGTTACAGAACCTTGCGGATTACATAATCATCCCCTTTTTGACTTACGGAATGTTACGGAACCTGACTAATTATGCAACGATGCTTCCATTTGATTTCCGGTGTGTCACGGAACCTTTACGGATTGTGCATCAATATTTTCTTTTGTTTTTCGGCATGTCCTGGAATTTCACAAATTGCCTAATGATGGGTGCCAAGCACCTTACAAGGACCAAACAAAGGTCGCATGTCATCAAGCAAAGGTCCCCAGACGAAATTAGGGTATGACAGTAAAGATAAGACACTAATTTCGTTCCTCTCGATTGACGAGAGTCGCGGGTGACCATAAAATCTCCGCATGCAAATGACTTGTTGTTCCCGAGGGAACAAAAGGTGCAGAAGACGATGTCAGTCTCTGCATGCTATCAAGCTTTCTGTCTTACAGATAGCAAAAGAATGTTTATACGGATAACCACTCGGGTATTTCCGCCCGTCAGCGTGACTCAAAAGTCAGTATGACAGATCTTGTGAGTGCGAAAGATGATGTAAATCTCCGCGTGTCAACAGGCTTGTCGGCCGTGATTAACGAAGGGTGCAGAATGACCAAATTTTGTCTCTGCGTGCCATCGGACACGACTGTGTCCGAATGGCAAAGGGGCGCGGAATGACCAAATTTTGTCTCCGCATGTCATCGGGCCCGCCGCCTCTGGATGACAAAGGGTGCAGAATGACCAAATTTTGTCTCTGCGTGCCATCGGACACGACTGTGTCCGAATGGCAAAGGGGTGCGGAATGACCAAATTTTGTCTCCGCTTGTCATCGGGCCCGCCGCCTCTGGATGACAAAGGGTGCAGAATGACCAAATTTTGTCTCTGCGTGCCATCGGACACGACTGTGTCTGAATGGCAAAGGGGTGCAGAATGACCAAATTTTGTCTCCGCATGTCATCGGGCCCGCCGCCTCTGGATGACAAAGGGTGCAGAATGACCAAATTTTTTCTCTGCGTGCCATCGGACACAACTGTGACTGAATGGCAAAAGGGGTGCGGAATGACCAAATTTTGTCTCCGCATGTCACATGACCTCAGGGTCAGTATGACAGATCTTGTGGGGCGGCCGACAAAAGCAAGGCTCTTGCTCCTACGTATCCTCCAATGAGGAACTCAGACCTATGTAGTTCTGGATAACTTGTGAGACTTGAAAAAGTCTCCACTGGAAGATGCTGACATCTCCGGAAAGGGCGCAGATGACCACATTGGCCTCTGCTCATCAATCACACTTGGGGTCACTGAATGACGAGGTGCGGATAACCGTAAGGTGTCTCCGCGGGCTACCAGCTCTTGGGTCATGACAGCAAAAGGTGGTGTGGTCGACAAAAGCAAGGCTCTTGCTCCTACGTATCCTCCAATGAGGAACTCAGACCTACGTAGTTCTGGATAACTTGTGAGACTTGAAAAAGTCTCGGTGTTTTCTCCACTAAAATGCAAACATGCTTTAGCAAAGAGACAAATATTCCAACTGATTAGAGCAGCATATGCTTTTTTGAGTGAAAAACAATGCGTCTACCGGGGAAGGAGAGTATGCTGATGAAATTTTCTCATAACCATAAATGAGATTTTGGATGTTTAACATTTCGTTTCTAAATGACCATTTAGAGGAAACACTGGGTTCGAAAAAAATAGAAGAAATCCACTCAAAGTGTATCAATCTCGCACAGGTAAGTGTTTTATCCTAATTCCGAACCATAGATATGTCATGACTTAACTTTGCAAATTATTTCCTATCAAATCAAAAATTACATGTGTGATCATGGATCAATAGGACTTCCCTTGGGAATGGGTTCTTTTGGTGGGCTTTTCGGCTTTTGCGTGTTTTTGGCCTTTTCCTTTTCTGTTTTTGTTTTGCGCGGGGCGAGCAAGTCACCGACGCACATGATTTTGGTTGGTAATCAAAGGGAGAAGACCACTTTTAGGTCATGGTTTCCTTTTCTTCCTCTTGTTCATTTGGTGACAATTCTGTATTGTTCAGATATTGTCCGGTCAAAAAGACCTTTCTGCACATTTCTTCTAGTTTCCTTGATCAGGAACTTTCTTTCCTTCCTTTTTTACTTTCTCCCATTCTTTGGTTGGGACTTTTCTTTCTTTTCTTTTTTTTTCTTTCTCCCACTCTTTGATTGGGAATTTCCTTTCCTCTTCTTTTCTTTCTCTTTGATTGGAAATTTCCTCTCCTCTTTTTTCTTTCTTTGATTGGAAATTTCCTTTCCTTCTTTTTTTGCTTCCGAGGGTAAGGATTGACATTCTCACCCTGGGTCAAGGTTTATGGTGAGTCAGGATTTTGGCTCAAAGCTTATAGAATGGCTAGACATAATACATGTCAGGGTTTGGTTTGGTTCAAGGATAAAAGGGATGCCCCACATTATTTCCATGACACAAATGCAAAAATGATGATTTGGAAACCTTAGGCAAAATTGGTCATGCATGCACCTATGCAGACACTCAAGAGTCAAATTTTTATGGTCATGTGATACTAGGGCTCAGGATTCATTTCCTCTATTTTAGTCAACCCAACGTTTCCAAAACATGTTCTTTTATCCATTTGTGCATTCATCCGAGTCCATTTTGGGCGTCTAGGAAAATTTTCACAGCATTCACCCTTCAGGTGTATACACATTTTTCAAAAACTAGTTATGATCAGTGAATTTTTTCAAAGAAAAGTTGGAAGTCATCTCTTTTCAAAAGCACGTTGGTCTTTCAGCTAGACAACTTTTTTTTTTTTATCATTATCATTTGTTTATTTCTTTTTCTTGTTTGTTTTGTTTTTTTTTCCTTTTTTTTTTCATGAGGTATTTTGCTACCTAAACATGTGTGTATTTTTGTGAGGTATTTTTGCTATATACACGCATATCCAAGGTATCTTGCTACCTAAACATACATATATATGTTTTGTAAGGTATTTTTGCTATATACATGCATATCCAAGGTATCTTTCTACCTAAACATACATATATATATTTTGTGAAGTGTTTTTTTTTGTTTACATACATGCATATCTAAGGTATTTTCACTACCTAAACATACATATATATATTTTGTGAGGTATGACTACCTTCCGAGCTTGCGCTTGTTTTATTTAAATTCCCAGGATCATGAGCAACTAGGTGCGTCCTACTATAAAAAGTGATCAAATAACAAGCATAGATTCAAAAGGTACTAGGTTGCCTCCTAGTAGCGCTTCTTTAACGTCTTGAGCTGGACGCCTTATGACTTGTCGGTCACTGACCTAGTACTTTGCTTACCTTTGGCTTTGGACTTGGTCGCCTATTGGTCGGCCATGTGGTGTAGGCAATACTCAAACCTTTTTGTGGATGAGCAGAGGTGAACTCTAGAGGTGATGGCGGTGCGTCTGTTGCCCGCTGCCGGCCATCCCCAGGCTGCTGTGGTGTTTCGCCCTGTGCCTGCCTGGAGACGCAGTACTTCTTGATGAAAGCTCGATTAGTAGGGGGCCTGATGACCTTGCTGGGGGCAACAGGCACTCCCTTGAACTGACAGAGACCCGTATTTAGAGCTGGCAACTCCAACACCCTGTTGGCCTTCTTCGGGTCCACTAGGTGTCTTGCGAGCACGATCCCTGCAAACAATAGATGACATCAGAAATCAGTTGGGGGAGGTGCATACTTACCTATGTCATGATGGCATGAGCTTGCTGGGGGGACGGGCACCCTGTAGGGCTGACAGAGGCCCGTAACCATAGCTGGAAACCCCAGGGCCCTGTTGGACTTCTTCAGGTCCACTGGGTGTCTTTGTGGGTACGATCCCTGCAAACAATAGATGGTATCAGTGTAGATGCAATTGGCATTGATGTTTTGATGATGATCATGATGATGTGTTGCAATTGATGCAAATGGGCTTTTCAAGATTAAAATTCAAGACAATACTTCAAGATTACAAGTCACAACATCAAGATGATCACTAGAATATTAGGAAGGGAATTCCTAATTGAATTAGCAAAGGTTTGGCCAAGTGATTTAAAATAAAAAGTGTTTTTCAAAGGTTTTACTCTCTGGTAATCGATTACCAGAGGATGTAATCGATTACCAGTGGCCAAATACGTTTTATAACAGCTATAAAAATTTGAATTTGAAATTTTAGACTGTGTAATCGATTACACAATTTTGGTAATCGATTACCAGCAGTTAGTAAACGTTTTAATTCAAATTTTAAAAGCTGTAATCGATTACACAATTACTGTAATCGATTACCAGACAGGAATTTCAGAAAAATAATTTCAAGAGTCACAACTTTTCAAAGGCTTTACTCATGACCACCAATGGTCTATATATATGTGACTTAAACACGAAATTGCTCAGAGATTTTCAGTACAACAAAGTGTTTATCCTCTCAAAGAGAAAATTCATTTATCCTCTTAAGAATTCCTTGGCCAATTCAATTGCAATTCATTAAGGAATTAATTGAGTGCTCAATCTGTAAAATCCATCTCTTTCTAGAGAGATTTGTTCCTCTTCTTCTTCTCATTCTCTAAGGGATTAAGAGACTGTGAGTCTCTTGTTGTAAAGGATCTCTAAACACAAAGGAAGGATTGTCCTTGTGTGTTTAGAACTTGTAAAAGGAATTTACAAGATAGTGGAACTCTCAAGCGGGTTGCTTGGGGACTGGACGTAGGCACAAGGGTGTGACCGAACCAGTATAAAACTGAGTTTGCATTTTCTCTTCCCTTAATCTCCTTTATTTATTATTGCTTTATATTCATATTCAAGTTGCTTCGTTTGAATTAATATTTAAGAAGATTGTTATTAAGGGAATTCATAACTTGAGTAAAAAGTGAAATAGATTTTTTTTTGGGGAAACAGTTTGGAATATCTTAATTCAACCCCCCCCTTCTTAAGATATCTGAGGCCACTTGTCTAACAAGTGGTATCAGAGCTTCATTCTTGTACAAAGTTTAGAAGCTTCAAGAAAAAGATGGCCTCAGCAAATTCCTTATTTCCAGAAGGGAATTCTATCAATAGACCTCCAATCTTTAATGGAGAGGGTTACCACTACTGGAAAACCCGAATGCAAATTTTTATCGAGGCAATAGATCTAAATATCTGGGAAGCCATTGAAATAGGGCCTTATATACCCACCACAGTAGAAAGAGTTTCAATAGATGGTAGTTCATCAAGTGAAAGCATAACCATAGAAAAACCTAGAGATAGATGGTCTGAAGAGGATAGAAAACGAGTACAATACAACCTAAAAGCCAAAAACATAATAACATCTGCCCTAGGAATGGATGAATATTTCAAAGTTTCAAATTGCAAGAGTGCTAAGGAAATGTGGGACACTCTTCGATTAACACATGAAGGAACTACAGATGTTAAAAGATCTAGGATAAATGCACTAACTCATGAGTATGAATTATTTAGAATGAATACAAATGAAAATATTCAGAGTATGCAAAAGAGATTTACACATATAGTAAATCATCTAGCAGCCTTAGGCAAAGAATTTCAAAATGAAGATCTTATAAACAAGGTGCTAAGATGTTTAAGTAGAGAATGGCAACCCAAAGTAACGGCTATTTCTGAATCAAGAGATTTGTCTAACATGTCTCTTGCCACTTTATTTGGTAAGTTGCAGGAACACGAGATGGAACTATTGAGATTGCACCAAAATGAAGAAAATGACAAGAAAAAGAAAGGAATTGCTCTTAAAGCATCATCCTCAATTCAAGAAGAAAGTGATCAGGATAATGATGCAGATGATGATGATGATCTAAGTTTCTTTGTAAAAAGATTCAACAAATTTCTTAAAGTAAGAGGAAATCAGAGGCAACCAAATTTTAAATCAAAGAGAAGGACAGAAAATTCATCCTCTACTCTAAAATGCTTTGAATGCAATCAACCTGGACATCTGAGGGTTGATTGTCCCATTTTCAAGAAAAAGATGGAAAAATCTGAAAAGAAAAATCATAGTGAGAAGAAACTAAAGAAAGCATACATCACATGGGATGAAAATGATTTGGAATCCTCTGATGATTCTGAAAATGAAGAGATAAATCTTTGCCTTATGGCAAAAAGTTACGAAAGTGATGAAGAGGTAACATCGTCAAACAACTTATCTATTTCTTTTGATGAATTGCAAGATGCATTTGCTGATTTGCATAAAGAATCAATTAAACTTGCAAAATTAGTTTCATCATCAAAGAAAACAATTTCAAATTTAGAAAATGAAATTTCAAAATTAAACAAAGAATTAGATCTTCTTAGAAATGAAGTTTCAATCTCTAAAACAAATGAAAAAGTTAATATCTCCACTATTAACGACAAGAAAATAACAGATTCTTGTAGTTGTTGTGATAAATATGTAAAAGAAATTAAAGAGTTAAAAAATTCACTTGCAAAATTTTCATATAGTAGAAATAATTTAGATGTTATATTAAGTAAACAAAGATATGTGTCAAATAAAAATGGACTAGGGTATAAATCTGAAAAACTACAAAAGGTTCATAAAAACTTTTCCACTTCCACACAAAAATGTAATTCTAATTCTATCACTTGTTTTTACTGTGGAAGAAGAGGACATGGCATATCAACTTGCTACTTCAAGAAAAATTACAGTAATATTAAAATGATATGGGTCCCAAAAGGATCCTCAATTAATACTAACATGCAAGGACCCAATAAAATTTGGGTACCTAAGTCAAAAACTTGATTATGCAGGTATCTTTGAGAAAGAAGTGGTATATAGATAGCGGATGCTCAAAACATATGACTGGAGATGCATCAAATTTTACACACATATCTCCAAAGAAAAGCGGGCATGTAACATATGGTGACAACAACAAAGGTAGAATTCTTGGAGTGGGTAAAATAGGTACAAATTCTTCAAACTCCATTGAAAATGTTCTACTTGTTGAAGGTCTTAAGCATAGCCTGCTTAGCGTTAGTCAACTATGTGACAAAGGCTATCTAGTATCATTTGATTCTCAGAAATGTCTTATAGAACATAAGCATGACATTAATATAAAGCATGTAGGACATAGAGTCAATAATGTTTACATGATAGACTTAAGCATAAAACAAGAAAACAATCATTGCTTTCTTAGTAAAGATGATGATCCATGGTTATGGCATAAAAGAATTGCTCACATAAACATGGATCACTTAAATAAATTAATTTCAAAAGATTTAGTAGTTGGTTTGCCTAAATTGAAATTTGAAAAAGATAAATTATGCGATGCATGTCAAAAGGGCAAACAAACAAGAGTCTCATTCAAATCTAAAAATATTGTTTCAACCACTCGACCATTACAGTTATTGCATATGGATCTATTTGGTCCATCTAGAACCATGAGTTTTGGAGGAAATTACTATGCTTTAGTTATAGTTGATGATTTCTCTAGATATACTTGGACATTATTTATTACACATAAAAGTGATTCATTCCATGCATTTAGGAAACTTGCTAAAGTCATACAAAACAAGAAAAATCTCAAGATTGCATCCATTAGAAGTGATCATGGGGGTGAATTTGAAAATAAAGATTTCGAATTATTTTGTGATGAACATGGTATTGAACATAATTTTTCTGCACCAAGAACTCCTCAACAAAATGGAGTTGTTGAGAGGAAAAATAGGTCATTGGAAGAAATTGCAAGAACTTTATTAAATGATACTTCTCTTCCAAAGTATTTTTGGGCTGAAGCTGTCAATACTGCATGTTACATCATGAATAGAGCCTTGATAAGACCTATTTTAAAGAAAACCCCATATGAGTTATTTAACGGTAGAAAACCTAATATTTCTCATCTACATGTTTTTGGTTGCAAGTGCTTTGTACTTAATAATGGTAAAGATAATCTAGGAAAATTCGATGCAAAATCTGATGAAGGCATTTTTCTTGGATATTCTTTACAAAGCAAAGCATATAGAATATATAATAAGAGAACTATGAATATAGAGGAATCCATTCATGTTACCTTTGATGAATCTAATGCTATTTTGTCAACAAAGAATATGCTAGATGACATTGCAGATTCTTTAGAATATATGAACATTCATGAACAAGATTCCAAAGGAAATGACAAAGGAAACAATGAAGATCCTCCAGAAGAAGGCAAATCCAATGATGCACTCCCAAGAGAATGGAAAACTTCAAGAGATCATCCCCTCGATAACATTATTGGTGATATCTCAAAAGGGGTAACAACTAGACATTCTCTTAAAGATTTATGCAATAATATGGCTTTTGTATCTATGATTGAACCTAAAAATATAAAAGAAGCCATAGTAGATGATAATTGGATCATTTCCATGCAAGAAGAACTAAACCAATTTGAAAGAAACAATGTATGGAAATTAGTAGAAAAACCTGAAAATTATCCTGTCATTGGAACAAAATGGGTTTTTAGAAATAAATTAGATGAACATGGTATAATTATTAGAAATAAAGCCAGGTTAGTAGCAAAAGGGTATAATCAAGAAGAGGGGATAGACTATGAAGAAACATATGCTCCTGTTGCAAGATTAGAAGCCATTAGAATGCTTTTGGCATATGCATCCATAATGAACTTTAAACTTTATCAAATGGATGTTAAGAGTGCCTTTTTAAATGGCTTAATTCAAGAAGAGGTATATGTTGAACAACCCCCTGGTTTTGAAATTTCTGATAAACCAAACCATGTTTATAAATTACAAAAGGCTCTTTATGGTTTGAAACAAGCCCCTAGGGCATGGTATGAACGATTAAGTAGTTTTCTTCTTGAAAAAGAATTCTCCAGAGGTAAAGTGGATACCACATTATTCATAAAGAGAAAGCATAATGATATTTTGTTGGTTCAAATATATGTTGATGATATAATTTTTGGATCCACTAATGATTCATTGTGCAAGGAGTTCTCCCTTGATATGCAAAGTGAATTTGAAATGTCAATGATGGGAGAACTAAAGTACTTTCTGGGATTACAAATCAAGCAAACTCAAGAAGGTATATTCATCAATCAATCCAAATACTGCAAGGAATTGATCAAAAGATTTGGGATGGATAGTGCAAAACACATGTCTACACCGATGAGCACTAATTGTTACTTAGATAAAGATGAATCTGGTCAGTCTATAGACATAAAACAATATCGAGGTATGATCGGATCTCTTCTTTATTTATCTGCTAGTAGACCTGATATTATGTTTAGTGTATGCATGTGTGCTAGGTTTCAATCCAACCCCAAACAATCACATCTAAGTGCAGTAAAGAGAATCATGAGATATCTATTAGGAACAATCAATTTAGGATTATGGTATCCTAAGAATTCAACATGTAACTTAATAGGATATTCTGATTCTGATTTTGCCGGATCTAAAACTGATAGAAAAAGTACAAGTGGAACTTGTCAATTTATTGGATCGGCTCTTGTCTCATGGCATAGTAAGAAACAAAACAGTGTTGCTTTATCTACTGCTGAAGCGGAGTATATCTCTGCCGGTAGTTGTTGTGCACAAATTTTATGGATGAAGCAACAATTATCTGACTATGGCATCATTCTTGATCGCATACCTATTAAGTGTGATAATACTAGTGCCATAAATCTATCCAAAAACCCAGTTCAACATTCAAGAACTAAACATATAGAGATTAGACACCACTTTCTTAGAGATCATGTCTTAAAGGGAGATTGTGTTTTAGAATTTGTTGATACTAAGAATCAACTTGCTGATATTTTCACTAAACCTCTCCCCAAGGAAGTGTTTTTCTCTATTAGAAGAGAATTAGGTCTCTTAGATGTAAGAGATTTAGAAAAATAGGAATTGATTGGTTGATTGATTGGTTGATTGATTGGTTAATTTACTTTTTACCTTTTGATTGTAGATTATTTTGTTTGATCTTGATTGAATTCTTGCTTTTATGATAGAATTTATGATTTCTTGTGTATATAATAATTGAATGATTGAATTTAGTGTATTAATAGTGAAAATTAGTCATATAGGATGTATTTGAGCATAAATATAGATATTCTCTTAAGAAACTAGCCTAGGATAGGCTCTGGTAATCGATTACCATCCAGTGTAATCGATTACACATGAACAGGCAGCCTGTAATCGATTACAACATCCTGTAATCGATTACCAGAAGGCTTATTGGGCATGTAATCGATTACCAATACCTGTAATCGATTACAATGCGTCATCTTCTTTAAATACTCACGAAATCAGAGCTGCTGCGCAGCCAAAGCATCCTCCACGTTTTCCTCCATACCTAGAACTTCAGACCTTCGATTCTCACTCAATTCTTCACCAAATAACGTCCCGTAAAGCCCAATCTTCCTCTTTTTCAATCCTCTTTCACTTCCACCGATCAAAATTCAGAAAAACTTCATCAAATGGCAGAGCCATCAAAGAAGAGAAAGGGATCATCCTCCACCGCTACCGCTGCTGCCCATCACCGTCACGGCCCATCCGGAGCACCCACAGCACCTATTCCTCCTTCTTTGTCATCTCCAAGATCATCAACACTGTTTTCATCTGATGATCAACGTCTACGGTACCTTTCTCAGTTTTCTTCTAGAATAATCTTAGACCCTAAGTACCTAGACGTAGAGTTCTTTAATGATGAAACGTTTGATTGCTATCAAGTGTTTCAAAATTCTGGTCTTGTTGATTTCATGTCATTTAAATTGCCATATTATCCTGAACTTGTAAAGGTCTTCTACTGCAATTTAAAAATTCAGGATGGTATTATTATGTCTGAGGTGCATGGTACTTCTATGGTCATTGATCAGTCACTTTTCTTTTCTTTGACTCATTTACCCAGTCAAGGTGCACCTTTTGAGGGCACCATTGTTGATGACTGGAAATTCGATTATTCGAGTCATGATGCTCGTCGCATGGTCTGCAATGATCAAGCTGACATGACCGGTAGATTGTTGGCCGGGTCATTAACTTTTGATAATCGCATCATGCATTATATCATTGTTAGAATTTTGCTTCCTCGGTCTTCAAATTTAGCACAAGCCTCTGAGGAGGATTTGATTCTTATGTGGGCTTTTCTAACCGGTCGTCAGATCGACTGGGCCCATTTGGTTCGGTACCGAATGCATAAGGCATTACGGGCCAATGCACCTCTTCCTTATCCACATTTGATTACTCTGTTTTTGCGTCATTTTCAAATTCCGCTTGATGATGAACCCTTTGTTCAAGTCAAGCGTTCCTTTGCAATTGGTGCTGGAGCAGTGACCTCCTTTGGGTATCGTAAAGATCGGAATGGACAATGGCTGAAGAAGGATGCACTCCCTCCTCAAGATGAACGTACTCCTTCACCTCCTCCTCAACGTGAAGATTCCGCACTCATGAATGAAGTCCTCTCCGAATTACGGGGTCTTCGTTCGTATGTTGGTGACCGCTTTGACTCGTTAGATTCACGCTTTGCCGGTATGGACATTCGTCTTACACAGCTTGAAGAGGATGTCAGATACATTCGTCAGAGTTTCGATCTTCCACCACCTCCTCCGTCTTCTTAGCTTTTAGATTCTGATTATTTATCTTTTATAAGCCGTGTATTTTGGCTTTTAGTTTCTTAGAATTTACATTATTATGCTAAGTACTTTGCTTATTTATCTTGTGTTTTTAAATTTCAGTCTTGGATATTTTGTGGTTGTTGACATTTTATGTTATTTGAATTCTGGTTTGATTATTTCTTGATTATGAGTTTGGCTTATTGTATTTAATACTCTGATACTTATATCTTGCTACTCCATTGTTATAACTGAGTTGATTTCCGAGTTCTTTGGCTTTTTGATGTTGCCAAAGGGGGAGAAAAAGGTTGTAGCAAAAGCTTAAGAAAAAGCTTAACAAACTTAGAAATCAAGTGATCATGTATTCCGAAATATAGGGGGAGAAAACGAATGCACATTTTATCTATATACAATTGTTTGTTGCTTGCTTGAATCTTGATTTCAGGTATTGTATTGTCATCATCAAAAAGGGGGAGATTGTAGATGCAATTGGCATTGATGTTTTGATGATGATCATGATGATGTGTTGCAATTGATGCAAATGGGCTTTTCAAGATTAAAATTCAAGACAATACTTCAAGATTACAAGTCACAACATCAAGATGATCACTAGAATATTAGGAAGGGAATTCCTAATTGAATTAGCAAAGGTTTGGCCAAGTGATTTAAAATAAAAAGTGTTTTTCAAAGGTTTTACTCTCTGGTAATCGATTACCAGAGGATGTAATCGATTACCAGTGGCCAAATACGTTTTATAACAGCTATAAAAATTTGAATTCGAAATTTTAGACTGTGTAATCGATTACACAATTTTGGTAATCGATTACCAGCAGTTAGTAAACGTTTTAATTCAAATTTTAAAAGCTGTAATCGATTACACAATTACTGTAATCGATTACCAGACAGGAATTTCAGAAAAATAATTTCAAGAGTCACAACTTTTCAAAGGCTTTACTCATGACCACCAATGGTCTATATATATGTGACTTAAACACGAAATTGCTCAGAGATTTTCAGAACAAAAAAGTGTTTATCCTCTCAAAGAGCAATTTCATTTTATCCTCTTAAGAATTCCTTGGCCAATTCAATTGCAATTCATTAAGGAATTAATTGAGTGCTCAATCTGTAAAATCCATCTCTTTCTAGAGAGATTTGTTCCTCTTCTTCTTCTCATTCTCTAAGGGATTAAGAGACTGTGAGTCTCTTGTTTTAAAGGATCTCTAAACACAAAGGAAGGATTGTCCTTGTGTGTTTAGAACTTGTAAAAGGAATTTACAAGATAGTGGAACTCTCAAGCGGGTTGCTTGGGGACTGGACGTAGGCACAAGGGTGTGGCCGAACCAGTATAAAACTGAGTTTGCATTTTCTCTTCCCTTAATCTCCTTTATTTATTATTGCTTTATATTCATATTCAAGTTGCTTCGTTTGAATTAATATTTAAGAAGATTGTTATTAAGGGAATTCATAACTTGAGTAAAAAGTGAAATAGATTTTTTTTTTGGGGAAACAGTTTGGAATATCTTAATTCAACCCCCCCCCCCCTTCTTAAGATATCTGAGGCCACTTGTCTAACAATCAGAAATCAGTCGAACCATATGCATACTTACCCATGTCGGGACGACACAGACCAACTGATACTTTTGCAGGGGGAGATTGGCATTGCGGTCGCTGGGCAGAATGTTGCTAAGTAGCAATGTCATCTATATTTGTGTAAGAGTGGTCATGTTGGTGCGCATGATCCGCACTCGTCTCTTTGCAGCGGCACAGGTGAAATCTTGCCCCGGTATGCATAGTAGCTGTGTGATAGCCTCCCTCTCTGGTTGTGCTCGCACAGTTGGCCCTCCTCCAATATCAGGGGGTGGCCCAGGAACCGTTAAAAGGAAACTACTGGTCCCTTAACCGGGAGTGCAAGTCTCGGTTAAGCATTTAAGGACAGAGGACCTTAAATTCTCTTAAGGTGCGGATGTGGAGCACACTGAAAATGAGGACACGTAGCCCTCTAAAGGTGAGGGCGTGCAGCCCTCTCAAGGCGAGGATGTGTAGTCCTCTAGAGGTGAGGCCGTGCAGCCCTCTGATGGCGAGGACGTGTAGTCCTCTCAAGGTGAGGGCGTGCAGCCCTCTGAAGGTGAGGACATGCAGTCCTCTGATGGCGAGGACATGTAGTCCTCTCAAGGTGAGGGCGTGCAGCCCTCTGAAGGTGAGGACATGCAGTCCTCTGATGGCGAGGACGTGTAGTCCTCTCAAGGTGAGGGCGTGCAGCCCTCTGAAGGTGAGGACATGCAGTCCTCTGATGGCGAGGGCGTGTAGCCCTCTCAAGGTGAGGGCGTGTAGCCCTACGAAGGTGAGGACATGTAGTCCTCTGATGGCGAGGGCGTGTAGCCCTCTGAAGGTGAGGACGTGTGGTCCTCTAAAGGTGAGGGCGTGTAGCCCTACGAAGGTGAGGACATGCAGTCCTCTGATGGCGAGGGTGTGTAGCCCTCTGAAGGTGAGGACGTGTAGTCCTCTGAAGGTGAGGGTAACTAGTACCCAAGGCGAGGGCGGGTAGCCCTCTCAAGGCGAGGACGTGTAGTCCTCTGGAGGTGAGGGCGTGCAGCCCTCTGATGGTGAGGACGTGTAGTCCTCTCAAGGCGAGGACGTGTAGTCCTCTAAATGTGATAGGTACAAGTACCCAAGGGTCCACCCTTATGAGAAATCAAGAGATCGACTCATCGAGAGGGCCGGTCATCCCAAATCCACAAGATTTGGACATTAGATGTAGGAAATCTATGCAGTTAACATGATTTTTAGGGATGTAGATGCATGCAACCTTTGTCGTGAAATTTGGTAAATGCGGACTTCATATGAAACAATGCAATGTAATGGAAAGTTGTACAATGTTCATGACATTCTTTCCCTATTTTGTGATTTTGATTTTGATTTGATTTTTTTTGGAAAACACAAATTGACTGTCCTTTTGAAAGAGGTGATAGTGCATGCAACCTTATCCTATCTTTTGCAAATCTCTCCGAGAACTCCCTCAGAGTGTGTGTTCTGTTTGATTTAGTCATTTGACCATTTTGGAGTGATGGCAATGGAGTCGTTTGATGTTTTAATCAATCCATTGAAATCCTAGGGTTTGTCCCCCTTTTTTTGTTGAAAACATCGATGGGTGAGAACTTTTGATCGGCCCCTATGTTCAATTGAGGCTCATGCACGGTGCCCCTTATTGCCCCAGTGTAAGGCTTTGAGGTACCAATCGTTGTCTTTCATCATGACCTTGTAGGAGGGAACCTATTGGGTGAGAACTTCTAATCTGCCCTTAGGTTCGCTTGAGGTTTATGCATGGTGCCTTTCATTGCCCTAGTGTAGGGCTATGAGGTAACCATCGTTGTCTTGTTTTCATAGCCTCGTAGTGAGGAAGAATGAAAGAAGCAGTTGATTCTTGCAAAAAGAATTTTTCCAAGGACGAGAAATAGTTGAAGGATTTTTTGATGGATTAAGTCAAATGACTCCGATGTAGAAGCAAGATGTTTTGATGTTTTGATGATGCCAAAGGATCAAGTGCTTCCAAGTTTTATTCGAGACAAGAATCCAAGAAAATCAAGATATATGATCAAGTTGATCTCTAGAATCTTAGGAAGAAGTTTCCAAATTGAAAAAGCAAAAGGTTTGACCAAATAATTCTATCATTTCAAATTGAGATTTGCTCTCTGGTAATCGATTACCAGCAGTTGAAAATGTTTTAATTCAAATTTTTAAAACCTGTAATCATTTACACAAGTCTTGTAATCGATTATCAGAGGGGATTTTCGGAAAATAATTTCCAAGAGTCACATCTATTCAAATGGTTTATGAATGGGCATCAAAGGTGGCTTGGAAGCACGAATTTAAAGAGAGTTTTCATTGCCCACAAAGTTTATCCTCTCAAAAGATTAAGAGTTTTTCTGAACTGAACTGTCTTATCCTCTCAAAAAGATTCCTTGGTCAACCACTTGCATATTCAATAAGGAATTTTGATTGGTCTTCATTGTACAATCTATCCCTTTTAAGAGAAATTTCTTCTTCTCTTCTTCTTACTTCTGAAAAGGGATTAAGAGACTGAGAGTCTCTTATTGTAGAGGATTCTTGAACACAAGGGAAGGGTTGTCCCTGTGTGGTTCAGACTTTGTAAAAGGAGTTTTACAAAGAGAGTGGAAAATCTCAAGTGGGTTGCTTGAAGACTGGACGTAGGCGCGGGAAGTGGCCGAACCAGTATAAATCAAGTTTGCATTCCTCTCTTCCTTTAAACTTCTTTTATTTATTGCTATTTATCTTTTGCTTTAAAGAAGTTTATTTTGAATTGTCTTTTGAGTAATTCATGTTAAGGGTGCATTGTTAATCCAAAAAGAAAGAGTGATAGTTCAATTGGGGAATAGTCTTTGCATCTTAATTCAACCCCCCTTTTTCTTAAGGTAACTGAGGCCATTTGTCCAACATCCTATTCTTGATAACTCACTTCTCTCTAAAAAGACAAAATGAGGTCACATGAACGTCTATATGTTTACTTGAAAACACAGTCAATCAAATGCCTTTTTATTTTTTATTTTGAAACTTATTTTTCATTTTGAAACTTATTTGTTTTGAACTTTACTCGTTGTTTTACGGCACCCCCACCAACGTGCAAGACGAGTAATCTCTGATTGAACAGTCTTAGAAGTCAACACTCAGGAGCGCAGGTCGCTTGAGCAAATAGACCAATGGCTTGCACCCACATTCCAGTGAAAGTTGAATAAGCAAACATGCGTTTGTAAGAGGATGAGGGACAAAGATATCAACTTTATCCATTTCACTTAACATTGTAACTGTGGTTTACAATAATGGCATAAACTTGGAAATCCTGATGAGTCATTAGAGACACCTAACAACAGCCTTCAAAATTGCCCCATGTGTGGCATCTCTTGTCAATGTCAGGATTTACATGCGATTCTCCTCAAATTTCAGCCAGCCCGCATCAATTAGACCTTGCACCTTACGCTTCAGAGCCCTACAATGCTCAATGGAATGCCCCGGGGCTTCCCCGTGACAAGCACACGTTGTGTTTCGAGTCGTATTCTCGGAGAAATGGAGGTTGATGAACCTTGGCTAGGGTTATGGCTACCATTGAATTATCAAGTAGATATGGGAGCAAGTCAGCATAGGACACTGGAATTGGGGTGAATTCTATAGGCTTTCTCGCTGCAAAATTCATTTCTTGGTTGGTGTTTTTGGTTTGTGCTAAAGGTGGTGTTCGTCATTGGAAGTGCGGTAGACAGACTTTGTGGTTGATTTAGGGATGGCCTTTGTGGATAACTGGGCGGTGGGTAAGGAGAAGGGTTGAGTAATGACATTGTTGGGTTGGTGGGAAACTTGGCAGTACAGGAATGGCAGTCACAGCATGGGTTTCTCCCTCATCCTCACCCTCTTCATTTGCCCCAGTTTTCTCAGTCATCCTAGTAGGATGATCAAATTTGCCTCTTTTCGGACCCACATTGATCCTTTCACTGGCGAAGACCAAATCTGCAAAGCTTTGAGGGTGCGTAGCCCACCATCTTTTCATAGTAGAGTACCGATAATGTGTCTACCATCACGATTATCGTCTCCCTTTTTGCACATGTTCTGTAGTTGCATCCTATCCGGAACCATATCGGAATAGTGCTGATACTGCCTAACGAAGGCAACCATTAGGTCCTTCCAAGTATGGACTCGGGAAGGTTCCAAGTTAGTGTACCAGGTAACAGCTACCCCAGTAAGACTTTCTTGGAAGAAATGTATTAGCAATTCCTCATCTTTGTGTATGCCCTTATCTTCCGACAATACATCTTTGGATGGTTCTTGGGGCAAGTAGTCCCCTTGTACTTGTCAAAGTCCAGCACCTTGAACTTGGGAGGGGTGATGATATTGGGTACTAGGAACAACTCTTCTAGGTTAGCAAAGGAATAATCTTCACCTCCTTCAATGGCCCTGAGCCTTTCCTCTAGATGATCCGCCTTTCCCTTTTCGGCCATAGCAGGAGGGGCTCTTCCCACCGCAAAAATGCAATGGTTGTGGTTGTGGGCGAAACTGAGGGCCCTCCAAAGTGTTTTCAAAGGGTATACCACCAACTGCTTGCCCTTCAGTGGCATATCCGAGCCAAGGCTCGAAGTCAGCTAGATTGTGGTGGGGAATTTCATGTGTCTCCCCCATGGTTTGAGAGATATGTGCCTGATCAGATTGAGGTTATTGGTTCTCAATGAGTATCGGAGTGGAGTTATTGAGATTTTCATTGAGAGTGTATGCCACATTGGGTGGTGTATAGTTGGGAGGCAAGCCATATGATGGGAAGGCGTGCTCATTTTGAATTTGCACATCATGGGGTCGTCCGTACTTCCCAAATCTTTGCCTACCATATTTCAGGTTGGATGATTCATTTGGTTAAGGCCAGATGGGGGCATCGGGTTCACCTTAGCAACAACGTTGGTAGCGGCAACTGCAACCATATCGACTTCCCTTATCTTTTTCATGCTTATTATGGCCTCCATCATTGTGGCCATTTGCTCTTTCATGGCCTCCATGTCGGCCTTCATCTTCTCTTGCACCTCCTCTGCTTCACCCACTACTCTAGCTCTGGCACGAGTTCGGTAAGGGCACCGTAAAGCGTGTCCTTTTCTTTTTGATAACAATGATTAAGTTCATTTTTATTTTATTTTATTTTATTTATTTTATTTATTTTTTTATATTTATTTTCTTTTTCAAGGAAAGAATGCAATGAGCAATGCAACCAATGAAAAGCATGGATGTATGTGAATGATACACAGATGAAGTATTGCGAATTTTTACGCAGGATATGGGGTTGAATCAATTTAGATTTTCAACATGGTCCATGACATCTTTGTCAAGGTGAAACTGGAAGTAACAAGGACATCAATAATCCTAAATATGTTTGGCAGTAGACGAAGCAGTGATGTGACTCGATTCATCTTTTGCCCCAATTTTGCAAGACGGTTACTTCCATATTTCAACTTGACTTGATGAACCTTTTTGTAAAAGCATGAGCTTGGTTCAACCCTATAATCCAAGGAATGGCAATTCTGATCGCCAATACTTCAACAACATCTCATAGGGATGAATGACTCGGGCATACTTTAAGCTTATGCACGGAAAATGTAATTATGAAATTGAGATGCCCGAAGAAACACCATTTCCTAGTTAACCATGCATTAGGTACCATGTTCAATTATTTTGTTTTGTTGTTGTGTGTTTTTTTTTTTAGAAATGGGTTTATGATCCCAACATGGTTGGCTCATGGTGCCTAACACATGCAACTAAGAATGTAGTGTGAAGTTTCACGCTTCCCCTTTTTTGTTTTTGTTTTGTAGAGGAAAACGCAAGGATGAGCAAACATGAAAACAAATGGTATGCAATTTTGCAGATCAAAAAGTTTGTTGAACGCATATGCATGACGATGCCATGACTCATGCAAAATGTGAGGCTGTAATATGATAACAGAAAAATGCAGGAACAATATGTTCATTATGATGCCATGAAGAGATGTTTATGCGATGCATGATATGAATGCATTTACAAACACGAGAGCCCGAAAAATTATCTCTTCTTACTTGCGCATTTGGGGGCGCAGTGCCCTATGTGTACAGTTAAAAAGGTGATATGGACCTTCCGGCTTCCCGTGACAAAGGACGAGACCAACATACAATGCATGCTAGAGATAAAATGTGGGAGTGACTTGATTTGCACTGATTTTTGGAGTAAAAACGTGGGATAAACTCATTTTATTCAAAAAGTTATAACTAGTCAAGATCTGAGCGACAATACAAACTTCCTAGCGGTTTCTAATCATATAGTCCATTAAGTCTATCATATGCTGACAATAGCTGAGAAGTCTGTGGATCTCCTCGGGGGTGGAGTAGGTGTCCGCCATTGCCTTGGCCTTGGCTAACAATCGGGGAAGTTCTTGACTCCTGTTCAAAGAAAGAGCAAATCGGTCCATCCACATTGTTGCCTCTTGGTGCAATGAATCAATTACCTTTTCCCTTGCTTCCCTTTCTGCTGATCTTGGCGTACTCATCCTCTAGCCTTTGCTCGTGAGTCGCCGCTAGATTTAGCTTCTCTTTGCACTTATCAATGATGGCCCACATATTCCCTTCAGTCTCGCTTAACTGTTGGGACAAATTTCTTTTCGACCTAAGGCAAACCTTTAGCTCGTCCTTCAAGATCATGCCTTTGACCCGTGATGATTCCTTTCACCTCTTCGGAGATCATGCCTTTGACCCGTGATGATTCCTTTCACCTCTTCGTTCCAAGGCTTCAGCTGTGGCCATATTGACGTCCCTTAGTTCATCATACTCTTTTCAGACTTTGATGGTTATGGACTTGAACTTCTCTTCGACTACCCGGGCTCTTTCAAGCTCTGCCTTTAGGGCTTGTACCTCATCACTTTCTTCCGAAGCTTTAACCTCATCGTCTCTCACAGTCATTAGATTTGGGAGCCAATCCAGTCCTTGTGTTCGGACTCTCAGCCACTTATGATAGCCGCCGATGATCCCATTACGGCTTCCCCTAAGCTCTCTGTCCTTTCTTCACGCCGCATCCCATGCCTTGCGAACTCCTTGGAGTACCCTCGCGTTGTGGTCACTAAAACCCTGTGCGATGAAAGGCGGGATGCTTTCGTCTGATGGCACTCCTCTCATGAGGTAGCCAAGCTGTCTTATGGCGAGGACGGGATTATAATTAATACAACTCCTTGTTTCATCAAGGGAACATTTGGACATCCTTCGTATGAAGATAGAATCCCGATTCTTCCTTCTTCTTGGAGAAAAAGGTGTGAAACCAGCCACACATAGAGAGCCAGTGCACAACAAACAATTCTTGCGCCACTCTTTTCACCTCCCCGGTCGAATGTGTCATACATGGCCAAAATGGCGACGACCGGGCTTTCCTTGCCATGATGAAAGGCGAGGAAAGCGTCAATCACCGCTAGGTCCACTAACCCTTCCATATTCGGAAAGAGGACAACTCCAAAGATCAAAAGCGCCAAGATGTCAATAAAAGAAAGCCCATTTGCCTTGATTTTCCAAGGCCTTTGCCCTTTCCTCCAAACACTTCCTTAGTACTCCGACTACACCATTCCTGTTTTGCTTTACCCGGTCCAACTCTTGTGCTGAGATTTTCACTACCTTGGCAACTCTTGTCGTGGAAGGATAGAACCTAGAGAAAAGATATGGCTTCCTTCCTCCCAGTGGGCATCCCAGGATTTCTTCAAACTCTTTCGTAGTCGGCACTAGCTGGAAGTCCTCGAATGTGAAGCACCTTAGGGGCTGGTCATAATACTGGGAAAGGGATGCAATCGGTTCCATGGAGACTTCTACCCTAGCTAGGTCCCAAATCTTACCATAGGCTTTGCGGAAGGCTTGCCGTTGAAGTTGACCCATTAATTGCCCCAACTCTCGTAAACTAGTGACCTCTAAGCTCTTGATTTTGACTTGATAGAACCTCTTTTTAAGCGAAGGCTTTTGACTTTATCCCATGTTTTACTAAAGTGAAATAAAATCTAGTGCGAATCAAAACTCCGACATCTATCATGGGTGGAATGGATGAATGCATGAAGAAATGCATATGACACAGATGCAATTTACGAATACGGGAGCCTGAGAAATTGTTTCCTTCTTGGATACAACGTTTGGGCAGCATGGCACCCAACGTATGTTTTTAAGAAGGCGACACGGACCCTCCGTCGGTTTGCTAAAGTGAGGGGATCAAAGACGAAACCCACGCATGATGCATATGCGAAAGGCACAACACGGGGATGTACATAGTACGACAATATTCACAAAACAATATAAGCAAGAGGGTATATGATACTTATGCATGGCAGTGTGAAAATGGCACGCAGCGTGTTTGCTCCGTGCCCCTATTTAAGGGACCTATAAGGGAGAGAGCTAACTAGGCTTTTAGTAATAACCCCCAAGGTAGTCATATCTCTCTTGATGGTTTCTAGAGGTATCATCCCCTTCGAAAAACATACTGCAGCAGTAGGGACTACTAGCAACAATATGTTTTCAAAGAGAAAAACTCTAGATGAGGGTTCACTGTAATCAAGCAAATCGGAGACCTAGCATGATCACGGATTCACCTCCACTCCTTATGTTCCCACGAACCCGGGTATAGGGCCCTTTTGCAACTCACCGTGTGTGCAAATAGTGTTAGTGTTTGTGTGCATCAAATGAATAAATATTTACCTCATGCATACATTTTAAAATGCACTAAAAGCAACAAAGAGTTTATATTCACAAGAACATAAAAAATAAAGGGAAACCAACAAAGGAGAAAGTCATGATAAAACATTGCACAAGATTAAACGGCCTAAATCTCTAAAAATAATCCCCAGTGGAGTCGCCAACTGTCGCAACCTACCCTTCGGCGGGAGGGCGACGCGTGACTCGCGGGATGCGTGTTCCATGAAAGGAATACGCGCGGAGTCGCCACCAACGTTTATTTGAGGAAAACGTCGGAAAACCGGAAAAGACGCGATCTACGAACTTTTAAGTGAAAGGTTCGGGAGTTGTATTTACGCACGGGGAAGGTATTAGCACCCCACACGTCCGTCTCAAGGGACGGCAGCCTTTAATCGAATGTGCAAACGTGACTTTGATTTTTATGTTCCCTTTCTATGTCTTTATATCCTTTATACCCTTTTTATATTTTTCTCTTTTTGTGGTCGACAAGGGTGTTTCCCTTTGCTCCTACGTATTCCTCAATTGCGATGAGGAAATCAGACCTACGTAGTTCTTTCTTATCAAGTGATTCTTTTTTTACTTAAGAGGTGATCATTTTAAGGCGTTGGACCTTGAAAATGATCCATTTACTTAGTAAGAAATTTAAATGATAAAATTCAAAACCTATTTTTGTGGACGAGCTTGACTAGGCGAGTTGATTTTAGCCTTAGTTTCACTTTAGTTATTAGTCAATTCAATTAAGAATGAGAAATCCCAAAGAGAAAGCATCCGATTGATTTTCCGCTTTATTTTATTAAAAGACGTTTTTTGATTATTATATTATATTCTTACCTCTTTTTTGATTTCCAACGTGGTTACGGCACGACCGAACGGTTGGAATTCATTTTAACCGAAGCTAACGGATAATACAATTCAAACGATCGGTGGAAATTTATTTTATTTTTAGGTTAAGCGAGAAATGACTTAAGTAAAATGGCTTAAGCACGTCAAGAGGGGGTATAAAAAGTAAATGAAACGAGAATAGAAATACACAAAACACAATGTGGACCACCACGGGTACATAGAATGAATCGAAAAGCTTGGTTCGAGGTACTTACCCGTTGAAGATCGAAGAACGATGAAGAACGAATGAAGAACGTCGAAGAACGGTCGAAAACCTTCGTGAAATTCCTCACGGAAAACGTTATGGAAACGTTTCGGAAGCGCCTCGGCTTAGATTGTCTTCACGGAAACAATTTTTCCAAGCAAATTCGAAAGAGAGAGAAGTGCCTAAGGGGCTGAACCCTTTTCCTTCTCACTTCCTCCCCTATTTATAGCAAAATAGGGGAGATGCTTGCCGCCCAGCTCGCCCAGGCGAGTAGGGTTGCCTCCTCCAGAAGCAACAGCCTTCTGGAGGAATATTCTGGAGGGCCCAAGTGGGCCTGGTTGCTATTTGCACCCCCATTTTTACTAAGTACACCCCCCTCTGCTTTTTGGTGATTCTTTTTTCGTAAAGTTACGAAAAGTTACGAATTTCGTAACGATACTTGTTTTCTTTCCGTAATGTTACAGAACCTTGCGGATTACATAATCATCCCCTTTTTGACTTACGAAATGTTACGGAACCTCACTAATTATGCAACGATGCTTCCATTTGATTTCCGGTGTGTCACGGAACCTTTACGGATTGTGCATCAATATTTTCTTTTGTTTTTCGGCATGTCCCGGAATTTCACAAATTTCCTATTGATGGGTGCCAAGCACCTTACAAGGACCAAACAAAGGTCGCATGTCATCAAGCAAAGGTCCCCGGACGAAATTAGGGTATGACAGATCGGAAGAGAAAAGAAGAAATATGCAGAAAGGTCTTTAGGACAAGACAATATCTGAACAATACAGATTTGTCACCAAGTAAACAAGAAAAGAAAGGAAACCACGACCTAAAGTGGTCCCCTCCCTTTGATTGCCAACCAAAATCCTGTGTGTCAGCGACTTTTTCGCCCTGCACTAAACCAAAACAGAAAAGGAAAAAGCCAAAAACACTCAAAGCCAAATTTCCCACAAAGAAAAACCCCATTCCCAAGAAGAAGTCCTATTGATCCATGATCACGCACGTAATCTTTGATTTGATAGGAAATGATTTGCAAAATCAAGTCATGACATATCTATGGTTCGAAATTAGGATGAAACACTTACCTGTGCGAGATTGATACACTGTGAGTGATTTTCTTTTATTTTTGTAGAACCCAGTGTTTCCTCTAAATGGTCATTTAGAAACGAAATGCTAACATCCAAAATCTCATTTGTGGTTATGAGAAGATTTCATCAGCATACTCCTCTTTCCCGGTAGACACATTGTTTTTCATCCGAAAAGCACATGTTGCTCTAATTAGTTGGAAGTTTTGTCTCTTCACTAAAGCATGTTTGCATTTTAGTGAAGAAAACACCGAGACTATTTTTAGTCTCACAAGTTATCTAGAACTACTTAGGTCTGAGTTCCTCATTGAGGATACGTAGGAGCAAGAGCCTCGCTTTTGTCGGCCGCCCCCAAAATTTCTGTCATACTGACACTGGAGTCACTTGACATGCGGAGATACCCAAGTGGTTATCCGTTTAAACTTTCTTTTGCTATCTCTAAGACTCAAAGCATGATAGCACACGGAGACTAACGTCGTCTTCTGCGCCCTTTGTCAATAGCGGCCAACAAGCCCGTTGACACGCGGAGATTTACGTCATTTTCCGCGCAGACAAATTCTGTCATACTGACACTGGAGTCACTTGACACGCGGAGATACCCGAGTGGTTATCCGTTTAAACTTTCTTTTGCTATCTCTAAGACTCAAAGCATGATAGCACGCAGAGACTAACGTCGTCTTCTTCACGCTTTATCAATCACGACCAACAAGCCCGCTGGCATGCGGAGATTTACCTCATCTTCTGCGCAGACAAATTCTGTCATACTGACACTGGAGTCACTTGACATGCGGAGATACCCGAGTGGTTATCCGTTAAAACTTTCTTGTGCTATCTCTATGACTCAAAGCATGATAGCATGCAGAGACTAACGTCGTCTTCTGCATCCTTTGTCAAAGCGCGGCCAACAAGCCCGTTGACACGCGGAGATTTACGTCATCTTCCGCGCAGACAAATTCTGTCATACTGACACTGGAGTCACTTGACACGCAGCGATACCCGAGTGGTTATCCATTTTAAAACTTTCCTTGGCTATCTATAAGACTCAAAGCATGATCGCAAGCTGAGTGGGTAAACGCACAGAGACAGATTCTGCGCCCTTTATCATTCAGGAAGAACAAGCTGAGTGGGTAAACACGCAGAGATAGATTCTGATGCAATCCTACCCCGCAAGGGCATTGGATAGAAGACCCCAAGTAGAATGGGCCAAAGATGCAAGAGAAGGCCCTAGGGTTCTTATGAGCCTTAGGGTAGATTTCGGGCCCATGGGCTAAGTACGAGCCCACTTATCTTTGTAAATATTAGATTAAGTTTTCATTATTTTTGGGCCTTGTATTTAGGGCTCCATAATGTAGGTAGGGTACCCTAGAAATATAGGATTTTTCAGCCCTTGTATTTTAGGGCACCTAGACTAGTTTTTGTATTAGGGGTAATTTTGTAATTTCACATGCACTAAGTGGATATTTGATGTGTGTGGTTGGAAATAAATTTAATTGAATTGGTAGAAGCCCAATCCAATTAAATTTTAGAGGGGGAGGTGAGCATTTGCTTACTACACCCCATTGCCACATCATATAGTCACACTTTGTGCATGTCCTTCATGTTTTTTATGCCTCATGACACCTAAGCACACTTAGTGGAGAATCTTGGAATTGATCTTGGATTAGTGGGCTGAACCATAACTAAAATTCACTAATCATAATTAGTGAAATTTTGGTTCCAAAGTTTGGCTCCACAAATTCAATTTCAAATTCAAGTGAAATTTGAATTTCCCTCCAATTTTGTGTGACACTTAGGCTATAAATAGAGGTCATGTGTGTGCATTTTTTTCAACTTTGATCATTTGAATATTAAACTTCAGATTTCAAAGCTCATTTGGAGCACAAAATTTCGTGCTCTTCTCTCCCTCTCCCTTCATTCATCTCCTTCTTCCTCCAAGCTCTTATCCATGGCCTCTTATGGTGGTGAGCTTCTTCTAGACTCATCTTCTCCTTGAAGTGGCGTCTCCTCTCTCTCTTCCTTTCTTCATTCCGCTGCCATTCATCTTCCAAGAAGCAAAGGAATCCATTGATGAAGAAGATCCTAGGCCTACAAGCTCCAATGGAGCTTGCATCATGTGGTATCAGAGCATCTTCATCTAGGTGATGTTCTTTTGCTTCCTCTATCTTTTTATTCGGTGAATTCTCTTTAATTCCTTGTTCTTCATCTTATTCTCCATGTATATCCTCCATTGTCTTGTGGTTTGGTGTTGTTTAGAGTAGATTAAAAAAAAAATAAACCGATTAAATCTTAGATCTACACTTGTTCTTGCATTTCTATGGTTCAAATTTTGTAGATCTACTCTTGAATCTTGCTTTTGTGTTGATTTTAGGTTCTATCAATTTTCATTCATAATATTCTTGTGCTGAACCTTTAGATCTAAATTTTGTTCCAAAATATTGATTAGAAAAAAAAACACAAAAATCTAAGTATAAATCACTTAATCCATGTTGTCTTAGAGTCATGTTTAGTCATAGTAATTGTCACATTATGTTCTAAGTTTGTGTTGAATTTTATTTTGTTGATTGAATTCTAGATACATTTGTTCATGTATTCTTGTCATTCTTATCCTATCTTTTGAATTTTGAGTCTAATTTATGCATGTTATTTAGTTCATAACATGTTCTAAATCAATTCCTAGAAGTAGTCTTATTCTTGAACTTTTTTTTTGCTTTCTAAGTTTCCTACATGATGCCTATGATGAAGTTGAGTTGTGGTGCTGAGTTGTGGCTGGATTTGTGAATCAAATAAGTCTTAAGCTCTCTTGAATTGTGTTATTCAAGATAATTGAGCATAAGCAAACACAAATTGTAACTATCCAAGCCTTAAGCAACATAAACACTACTCTTGATTTCTAGGTTGAAATCGCTGGTGCTGGCAGCTTGAACATACAAAATTGTATAAATTACTGGGAATTGGTCACTACGAGTTTTGAGCTGAAATTTTTACTGAATTTTCTAGACATCTGGAAAACAATTATAGAAAAAGAACCAAGCGATTTGGATTAGAGGAAAAAATAAGAAAAATCACACAAGTTGGCAGAAAAATCAGTGTCCAGGAAAAAAAAGGAAAAGTGAAAGGAAAGTGTGCTTGTTGTTTTGGCTCAAAATTTGTTCTATAATTGGTGCCTATTCTATACCAATCCTAGTTCTGAAATTTCAATTGAAAATTATTGTGAAAACAAGTGCCAAAACTAGAGGTTTCTTGAGTCTTTTTTTTAGAGTTTTTCTACTCTACTCTAGAGCCATTCTAGGTTTCTCTTTGAGTCCTAGCTTGCTTTTTGTGCTTTTCATTGCTTTAATTGTTGAATAATCCTTGGAAATTTGTCTTGTTAAAACTCTATTGGTTTAGCTTTCATTTCATTTTTTTTTGGTCTTTGGTTATTGCTTGTCTCTTTGTTTCCTTGCTTGTGAGTTGCCATATAGGGAATTGGAAAGGAGGATTGGTGCCATATCTTGAAGAATTTGAGTCAAGAAGCAAGGGGCCAACCACCTTAAGAGCTATTGGACTAAGAAGCACTCCAAATTGAGTGAAACACTAAAGAGAGAATAGCCACCACAATTGAGGACTTTTTTCTTTGTAATTTTGTAATTGGCAATTTGCTTTGCTTTCAAATTTTGTAACAAAAAGGCCTTTCATTGGAAGTAAGTTGGGAGCCTCCGCTAGGTCACCCTACTTCCATTTGTGTGTAATAATTTTAGGCAATTTCCCCTTAGGATAGTGAGTGTTTTGTTGGGAACCTTAAATGAGGTCATCCAAACACTCTTAGGATCCGCCTAGTTTACATTTCTTGCACTTTAATTTCTTGCTTATTTCATAGCTTATTTCCTTTACCCTCCATTGTCAAACCGCCTAGATAGCTTGCCTTTTACCAATTAGTTTTTACCTTATCTTTCACACCTCTTTTAGTGTTTATTTTGGCTAGTTTCAACCATAGTTTCTTTTACCTTTTGTTTTCAAACCCCCAACAAGAAAGAACAATAACTTAGGAACCAACATGAGTCTTCATTCTTCATCTAGTGTTAATGGTGAGGGTTCTACTCCTAAGGACCCCTTGTATAAGATATTAGATGAGTTGAGATCCCTTAAGTTGTGGAAAGAAAAACAAGAGAGAAAAGAAAAACAAGAGAGAAAAGAAAAAGGTAAAAAAAGAGTGGAAGAAATAAGTAAAGATGAAAGAGAGGAAGAAAGAAGAAAAATAATGAAAGAAATGAAAAGAGAAAAACATGCCTCCTATAGTAGTCATAACTCTTGCAAGAGCCTAAGTGAAGAACTTCGTGACTATTATGAAGGAAGGCATAGGTCACATCTTAGACCTCACTCCCATAGGAGAGAAAATGAAAGAAAGCCTCAAGAGGTTAACATTAAACTCCCATACTTCCATGGGAAGGACAATGAAGAGGCTTACTTAGATTAGGAAATAAGGGTAGAGCAAAAACTTAAAAGAAAGCCTACTTTAAAATCTTATGGCTATCATTCTTATCCAAAGAAAGACCAAGGTCTAGGCATCTAAGGGTCAGCACCTTCGAAGCCCAATGATGATAAGGGGAAGACAATAGAAAAGCAACCCCCTAAGGCTAGTATGCAAGAAAAGACTAGCTCCATAAAGTGCTTTAAATGTCTTGGAAGAGGACACATTACTTCTCAATGCTCCACCAAGAAAACCATGATTATGAGGAGCCAAGACATTTATAGTAGCCAAGATGAGGCTACTACTTCACCTTCCTCTAGTGAAAGTGAAGAAGCAAAAGGGGAAGAATCTAGTGAAGAAATCTACCCCCAAGAAGAAGGAAAACCTTTAATGGTTAAGGAGGAGTGTAAGGAGGTAAGTGTCTCCTCCAAGAGGTTAGCTAAGAAGGAAAGACATTTTGAAATAAAGACAAATATTAAAGAAATTTCCCCTCTTAAACAACCTCGACATTTTCTCCTTTGTAAAAAGACACTTGTTCGCATTGCCACACCTCTTAGGCTTGAGTTTATTCCTCAAGTAAAGGAGTTGTTGGATGAGGATTTGGTTCGCAAGAGCTTAAATCCTTGTGCTTTCTTGGTGCCCAAAATAGGTATTATTAGGCACCAAATCCCTAAAATAGGTGGTATGATGAATGCTTTGGGTGGTGCAACACTCATTTGTAAAATCACTCGTGCACCTAACATCTTCATGATTTGTGTACATAGGCACTCGTTAGGTAGGTTTGTTCTTATTTTTAGTTTCAATACAAACTTAGGTACTCATATGGGACACCTTAGGTTTGTCATACTTTTTGGTAGGAATAATCAACATGAAAATACAGAAAAAGGTATGTTCTATTGCTTTACTTTTCTTAATTTTTTAAATTGTGATCAAGGGGTTCCCATGAACCCTAAGAGAATAAAAGTCATTCCTGAGTGGCCCGCTCCACCAAGTGTAAGAAAAATTTGGGGCTTCCATGACTTAACAAACTTTTACAAAAGGTTTGTCCCATATTTTTCTATACTTGTAGCACCACTCATTGAGTTGGTGAGGAACTATGTTCCTTCATGGGAAGATGCCCAGGAAATGAGTTTTCAAACCTTACCTTACTTCAACATACTAAACACCACTAATACATATGTTTTTGTTCTTTTTACAGGTGTTGAGGAAAAAAGCCCAGAGTTTCAAGAACCTCGGGATTTGAGGTCAAATCCTTTTCAAGGGGTAGGGAATGATGCAATCCTACCCCGCAAGGGCATTGGATAGAAGACCCCAAGTAGAATGGGCCAAAGATGCAAGAGAAGGCCCTAGGGTTCTTATGAGCCTTAGGGTAGATTTCGGGCCCATGGGCTAAGTACGAGACCACTTATCTTTGTAAATATTAGATTAAGGTTTCATTATTTTTGGGCCTTGTATTTAGGGCTCCATAATGTAGGTAGGGTACCCTAGAAATATAGGATTTTTCAGCCCTTGTATTTTAGGGCACCTAGACTACTTTTTGTATTAGGGGTAATTTTGTAATTTCACATGCACTAAGTGGATATTTGATGTGTGTGGTTGGAAATAAATTTAATTGAATTGGTAGAAGCCCAATCCAATTAAATTTTAGAGGGGGAGGTGAGCATTTTCTTACTACACCCCATTGCCACATCATATAGTCACACTTTGTGCATGTCCTTCATGCTTTTATGCCTCATGACACCTAAGCACACTTAGTGGAGAATCTTGGAATTGATCTTGGATTAGTGGGCTGAACCATAACTAAAATTCACTAATCATAATTAGTGAAATTTTGGCTCCAAAGTTTGGCTCCACAAATTCAATTTCAAATTCAAGTGAAATTTGAATTTCCCTCCAATTTTGTGTGACACTTAGGCTATAAATAGAGGTCATGTGTGTGCATTTTTTTCAACTTTGATCATTTGAATATTAAACTTCAGATTTCAAAGCTCATTTGGAGCACAAAATTTCGTGCTCTTCTCTCCCTCTCCCTTCATTCATCTCCTTCTTCCTCCAAGCTCTTATCCATGGCCTCCTATGGTGGTGAGCTTCTTCTAGACTCATCTTCTCCTTGAAGTGGCGTCTCCTCTCTCTCTTCCTTTCTTCATTCCACTGCCATTCATCTTCCAAGAAGCAAAGAAATCCATTGATGAAGAAGATCCTAGGCCTACAAGCTCCAATGGAGCTTGCATCAGATTCTGTGCCCTTTATCATTCAGGAACAACAAGTTGAGTGGATAAACGTGCAGAGACAGATTCTGCGCCCTTTATCATTCAAGAATGACAAGCTGAGTGGGTAAACGTGCAGAGACAGATTCTGCGCCCTTTATCATTCGGGAACAACAAGCTGCGTGGTTCAGAGGTTGGTTTGGTTAAATTTTAAGTCGCACGTAAAACAATAATTTTTAGACTAATTAATTGAGAATTAATCTATAACTGTCCAGTTTTGGATTACTCTTCGTTAATTAGCCTAACCCGCGTATGTCTCTCCCAAAGTACATACTTCTACCTAGAATATATATATATATATATATATATATACACTGAATAATACATATATATATATATATATATATATATATATATATATATAATTATTTAAAATGTACACTTACAAAATTCAGGGTAGAAATTCTAGGATGTCACAATACTCCCACCCTTTAAGGAATTTCGTCCCCGAAATTAACTACTCTAGGAATAAACTTGGGTACAATTCTCTCACCCTATCCTCTAACTTCCAGGTTGAATCACCCTCGTCGGGTCCCCACTGCACTTTCACCAACGCGATCTCTTTTCCTCTCAGCGACTTCATTCTTCGGTCAGTAATCTTCTGAGGTTGTGCTTTATAGGTGAGGTTATCCTTCACTTGTACTTCATCCAGTGCAAGTACATGTGATGGATCCGGGTTGTATCGTCTTAGTTGAGAGACATGAAACACAGGATGAAAATTCGATAAGCTCGGTGGTAAAGCGATTTGATAAGCTACAGGCCCAACCTTCTTCAAAATTTGATACGGACCTAGATACTTGGGCGTCATCTTCCTAGATTTGAGAGCTCTCCCGACTCCAGTTACAGGAGAAACCTTCAAAAACACATGTTCTCCTTCCTAAAAATCTAATGGCTTTCTCCTTCTGTCATAATAGCTCTTCTGCCTATCCTGGGATGCTTTTATTTTCTCTCGAATCAATTTCACTTGTTCGGTAATTTGTTGTAGCATTTCAGGCCCAAGGAGTACTGCTTCCCCATCATCTTACCAACAAAGAGGAGTTTTGCACTTCCGCCCATATAGAGCTTCAAAAGGAGCCATACCAATGCTGGCTTGGTAGCTGTTGTTGTAAGTAAATTCAATCAATGGCAAACATTCCATCCAACTGCCTTGTTGCTCTATAATACACGCCCGAAGTAGATCTTCTAGAGTCTGAATGGTTCGTTCAGTCTGACCATCTGTTTGAGGATGATAAGCTGAACTGAGCTTCAGCTTTGTCCCCAATGCTTCATGCAGACTTGTCCAAAATCGCGAGGTAAACCTCGGGTCCCTGTCTGATACAATACTGGACGGAATTCCATGTAACCTTACTACTTCTTTGATATACAACTCTACTAACTTCTCCATTTTATATTTCATATTTACCGGGATAAAATGAGCAGATTTGGTGAGTCGATCTACTATGACCCACACAGCATCGTGTCCACGACTCGTCTTGGGTAAACTAGATACAAAATCCATAGATATTCTCTCCCATTTCCATTCTGGAATTTCTAGTGGCTTTAATTCTCCTGATGGTCGCTGGTGCTCAGCCTTGGCCTTTTGACATGTCAAACATTTTGCTACATATTCAGCTACATCTTTCTTCATACCATGCCACCAAAAACTTCTCTTCAAATCTTGGTACATCTTAGTCATCCCTGGATGGAAACTAAGATGACTTTTATGTGCTTCTTCCAAGATCTTAACTTTCAAATCATCTAATGGTGGTACACATATCCTCCCCTTGAATCTAATTAACCCGATTGTATCCTTTTTAAACTCCACATCCTTATCTCCCATTGCATCTAACACTTTGCCTTGCAAAAACTGGTCATCCTGTTAAGCCTTGCGTATGTGATCTACGAATTCATTGGTGATCTGCAACGCTCCCACAAATAAGTTCTTGGGTCGCATCTCGATTGCCAAATTTAAATCTCGAAATTCCTCTATCAATCTCTGTTCCAGAATCATCATGGTCGCAACATATAAGGACTTCCGGCTCAGCGCGTCGGCTACTACATTAGCCTTTCCTGGATGGTAGGAAAGACCAAAATCATAATCCTTGAGGAACTCCATCCATCTTCGTTGCCTTATATTGAGTTCCTTCTGATCAAACAAGTATTTGAGGATCTTGTGATCGCTGAAAACTTCAAAACGAGTACCATATAAATAGTGCCTCCAAATCCTTAAGGCAAAGACCACAGCTGCTAGTTCCAAATCATGGGTTGGATAGTTAACTTCATGAGGACGCACCCTAAGCCTTGCCTGCTCGCATCGCAATACACTTCAAATGATCTCTCACTGGAGCTGTTGTCAATCGCCTCTTCAACTCTTGGAAGCTTTGATCACATTTCTCATTCCAGACAAACTTCTCATTCTTACGAGTCAGTTTAGTTAGGGGCAGTGCTAATTTAGAAAATCCCTCAATGAATTTCCTATAATAGCCGGCCAACCCCAAGAAACTTCGAACTTCTGTTGGAGTTGTCGGTTGTTGCCACTCCATAACCGACTCCACTTTAATCGGATCCACCGCAACCCCGTCTTTAGAAATCACGTGCCCCAAGAACTGCACTTTCTCTAACCAAAATTCACATTTCGACAATTTGGCGAACAATTTCCTATCCCTCAGGATATGTAACACAATTCTCAAGTGCTTTTCATGCTCCTCCTTATTCCTTGAATACACTAGGATATCATCAATGAACACAACCACGAACTGATCTAAGTAATCATGGAATATACGGTTCATATAGGCCATGAAGATAGCCGGAGCATTAGTCACTCCAAATGGCATGACTAAATACTCATAATGCCCATACCGAGTCTGAAACGCAGTCTTTGGGATATCTTCCTTCTTAACTCGGATTTGATGATACCCCGATCGCAAATCTATCTTCGAAAATACCGTCGCTCCCCTCAATTGATCAATCAAATCATCTATCCTCGGTAGGGGATATTTGTTCTTGATAGTGACTTTGTTCAGCTGCCCGTAGTCTACGCACATCCTCATACTTCCATCCTTCTTCTTAACCAGTAAGACCGGCGCTCCCCACGGTGATACACTTGGGCAAACAAATTGTTTACTTAAAAGATCCTGCACTTGTGCCTTCACCTCTGCTAGTTCTACTGGAGACATCCTATAGGGCGCGATCGACACTGGATTCGCCCCAGGCACCAAGTCAATAATGAATTCCACTTCTCTCTCAGGTGGTAATTCACAAATGTCATCAGGAAAGACTTCTGGAAATTCTGACACTACCGGTATACTACTAACTTTAGAGACCTCCTCCACATTCATGGAGAACAACACCATGTAGGTTCGAACATCCCCCACTCCATCGTTGGCAGCATTCTCTTTCAATGGTTCATTTGGAATTACATTTCCACCAAATACTAGCATCTTCTATTTGCAGTTGAAAAAGATATGGTTAGTAGATAACCAGTCCATCCCCAAGATCACATCTAGATGAGCTAAAGGTAGGCAAATCAAATCCGCCATAAAAGATCGACCCTCAACAGTTATAGGACACTTCAAACACACCCGAGAGGTGGTTACAGGCTCGTTAGTCGGAGTAGACACCACCATATCATATGGTAACTCCGTCGTACATAATCCCAACCTCTCCACACATGCATGAGATATGAACGAATGCGTGGCACCCGAATCATAGAGTACATCTAGTATTTTATCAGCAATCAAACACTTACCCTGTATCAAATCGTCGGAGGCAGCAACTTCTGATCCACTCATAGAAAATACCCGAGAGGGTACCTTTGGTCTTCCACCACTGTTGTTGTTGCTAACATTACTGCTCCTTGTGGGATTAGTAGATCCACGATTGACTGTGTTAGAATTGGTAGTTACCGTCGGTCTCCCAGTCATTCTACACTCTCGAGCATAATGGCCTACCTTGCCACAAATATAGAAACGATTCTCCTGTATCTGCTGGAGTTGTGGGCAATTTCTCCTAAGATGCGCTCCTCCGCACTGAAAGCACTGTACCCCAGTCCCCCTTGACAAGCTCATGTTGGACGTAGCCATAGGTTGTTTCCCCTTGTTGCTAGAATATGGCTTCATCCTCTTATTATTGTTTCCTCTAAAAGGGTGACTTCTTTGTGGTCCTCCAAAGCCTCTAGCTTGCCTTTCTTTCATCTTGTCCTCAAATATTCTGCACTTTGTCACCAGTTGATTGAGATCTGTGGTCTGCATGTAGTTAACTGCCTATTGAATCTCCTGTCAAAGCCCATTCTCAAACTGAGCACATAAGTCTTCTTTGTTCCGAGCATCTTGGTATTGAGGCTAGTACTGTAGAAGTTCATTAAATTTGGCCGTGTATTCTCCAACGGACATGTTTCCCTACTTCAAATCCAGAAATTCTCTTGCCTTTCGCTTCCTGAGATCTCGTGGAAAATAGTTGTCTAGGAATTTGTCCTTGAAGGCATTCCAAGGAATCACGCCTCCAAGTGCTACTAATGTAGGTCTCACGAACTTCCACCAGTTCTCAGCTTCTCCTTGGAGCATGAACGTCGCATAAGGGACCTTATGCTCCTTGAGGCAACCCATCGCCTCGATAATCTTCTCAGTCTCAGCTAACCATAACCTAGCAGCTTCCGGATCATAGTCCCCACTGAACTTCGGCGGGTGGTTCTTATGGAAAGCCATGAGTCCCCGATACTCTGCTGGCTCCACATCACGTTCCTGCACTAGATTTTCCAGCACAGCTATGATGCGGTCCAGGACACCACGGTTCTGATCCCTACCAAGTCCTGCCATACCTAACCTGTAGGGAAGCTATTAGTACCCAAGAAATTCTACTGAGAGAGTGTACCATATAGGCTATGACAGTTACAACAATATCTCTCTGTCTATATATATATGTATATACAACAATTCTACTAAATCAATTGCACATTCCTGCTTAAGACAAGAAGGTAGAATTACACACAATTTGTGACTTAACGTCACTCCCCGAAACCTATTTCCAAGTTTCAGCATTCACACAGTAAGACCATGGACAGGTTCACTAGAATCCAACTTTTGCTCTGATACCACCAATTGTGGCGTCCCTAAATAATGACTGGTTTAATAGTAATAAATTAAATAGCAGAAAACCATGGGAAATTTTTTTTCTTTTTCTTTTCTCTCTCTTTTTCACAGTAATTAAATTTAGAAGGAAAATTATCACTATAGAGTCCTTAATGGCCAGTTCACAACTCTATTCGGAGTCGTTTCTTTCTGATCACTCATAACCTCTGAAATTCTGATACCAATGCCAGATGTCGTACCGGATGTCACGACATCACGCTTCAGAACATGCAGATTATATTTGAGAGTATGACCAGATTAAACAAGTAAATAACACAAGAGAATTGTTAACCCAGTTCGGTGCAACGTCACCTACATCTGGGGGCTACCAAGCCAGGGAGGAAATCCACTAAAATAGTGTTAGTTCGAAGATCTAACAGCCACTGTTTACAACCTTCTCACCTAACCACTACCCGTGCAACCTCTACCTAAGAGCCACTCTTAGATATGAGAACCCCTCTCACTCCCTCTCAATCACTCTCCCGTGTTTACAAATAAATCAAAGACACACCAGAGATTGCTCTCTGAACAAAAGAGATCAACTCTACACACTCAGGTCCAACACTTGATGTTAGGGTAGCATCAAGGTGGCTCACAAAACACTCAAGTCCCAAAACTCACAAAATAACTCTTCAATCCCGGACTTGGTTGAAAACTCGTGCAGCCTTCATGTTTATATAGCAGTGTGCGTATCTGGGCTGCAACAACTTGCGCTGGATGAGATCTATCATTCTCCTGAAAAATCTGCACTTAAAGATCTAAAAGATACAGTTTGATCTTTTAGTTTTTATCTTTAATCTTTAATCCCTGAACGAACTCTTCTAGTTTGTAATTCGAACTTTAATTATCTTTTAATTCGTTCCTAAAGATAGATCGTCTAATCTGTTGCTAACTGCACAATAATCTGTTAAAGATATAACAGATTTATGTGTCCAGTATTTTCGGGCAAGATGTCCTGGACATCGTATCCGACATCGTGGATCCTGCAGCTTCAATTCTTCATTTGACTTTTATCTTGCCTTGTGCATTGTGCAGCAACTCCAGTATTTTCGGGCAGGATGTCCTGGACATTGTATCCGACATCGTGGATCCTGCAGCTTCAATTCTTCATTTGACATTTTATCTTGCCTTGTGCATTGTGCAGCCCGATCTTATTCCTTGACATCATGTGCAGCAACTCCAGCTTTCCTTCATTGTCTAAGTGCTTATGTTTTAACAAAATTTTAGCCAATCTTTTAAAGCTCAGTAAAGCTAAGTACTAACAATCTCCCCCTTTGGCAAATTTTTTCTAAAACATACTTAGACACTTCCTGAGCAGGTACGAGCAGTTATGCAAGTGGGATCAGCAACTTTCATTATCAGAGTAATCAAGCACAGCGGTATCTGTAGTGGCGACAGCAAAATTCTGCAAGTTGCAAGTCGTTTCCAGGATGTCAAGACATCTCACGTGACATCAGCTTTCTGCTCCCCCTGTCTCCATGCTCTTACTGCAGCATCTTCTATCAGCTACTAGTAGCTTACATCAGTCATCATCAGCAGCAGCAGTAGTCTCCCCCTCAAAATCATATACATACAACTCCCCCTCAAAATCATGAATCAAGCATACATCGTATCCTACTTCTCAAAATCATAAATCATGCATAATACTACTATTGCATACATAGTATCCTACTTCTCAAAATCATGCATAATACCATTAATACATTACTCCCCCTTTTTAGACAGAATTTGACAAAAGTAGAATGCATGAACTTAAGGTGCAAATATTACAGACCAATAGTAATCCATTGTTCAAAGGGACATGCCCCTATAGCTAGTAAGAGTAAAAGCAAAAATAAAGGTCTGATGGTCATGGGGTGGCTTCAGAATCATCATCATCTGATTCAGTATCCTCTGCTGCATCTTCCTCTTCCTCAGCTGCTTCACCATCATCAATGCCACTGTCTGAGAGTCTTTTGATCAGGCGTTCCAGCTCCATTTTCTTCTCTGTGGTGGCTTTGATGGTTGCTTCCAGCACCTTGCATGTGTCCTTGAGTTCAGCAATCAAAGCATCCTTGGACACAGCACCTGAAGCAGCAGCTTTCCCTGATGTCGAGACAATGTCTGGGACATGTGTCCCCTCAAACAGTTTGTAATGCAGGGATAGAGGAGATTCTCTCTTCATCACAGAGTCAGTGTAGTTTAAAATATTGGGATGTTGACTCAACATAATGCCACACAATACAGTTGGGAAGGCAATGGGTAATTTGACAGCAAAGGATTCTGAATGCTTAACAGTTTGATCAAAAATATAGTTTCCAAAATTAAATTTGGACTTGGTTCCAACAACATACAGAAATTTACCCAAACCTGTGGCAACAGTGGAAGTATGATTTGTGGGTACCCAGTTTGCAGCGCCAATCCTGTGCAGGATTGCATACTTCACACTTAGCTTCCCTGCAGAAAGCTTCCCTTTCTTTGGCCAATGCTGGACTTGTTTGGCAGTGATTTCCTTGGCAATTCGATGCTCAGACACAGCAATATCCACCACTCCTTCAGTTGGTCTGCCCAGGTATTTGTTGATTACAGCAGGGGAGAATCTAACACATTTTCCTCGGACAAACACTTTCTGATACTCATCACTCTTTCTGTTTGTTATGTCAGAGGGAATGTTGACAATGAATTCCCTGACTAGACTTTCATAGCAATCTCCCAACTTGGTGACAGTTTTCAGCAGTCCAGCAGCCTTGATGAGGTCCATGATCTCCTTGCAATCCAAGGCAGCTCTTCCCAGTTCTCTTTCTAAGGCAAGTCTGCGTTGATATACAAATTTCCACCTTTCAACATTGCCAATGGAGTGGAATGAGATGTTGTCCAATGGTGCATCAGGGACATTTCCAGGCACCTTTTTCCCTGATGTCTTGGCCCTCTTGATGTCGGGAACATCTAGTTCGACATCATCATCAGAATCAGATGAGGAAATTTCTTTCCTCTTCTTGGAAGGGATTGCAACTTTGCTCCATCTGGATGTGGTAGGAGTGATTGGAGTGCTCTTCTTCTGTGCCATAGTTTTGATTCGTCCTGACCTAGTAATGGGGGTTTTTCCTTTTCTGCTTTGTAGTCTTTCTGCAATGCCAGGTGCCAACTTGTTGGCAATGGGTTCCTCATCAGATTCTACTTCTTCTAGGTCAATGAGGTCACCTGGAGCAGGTTCTGGTGCCCGTGGTGCAGGGGTCTCCTCTGTGGCTTGATCCTCTTCCTCTGTTGATTCCTCTTTGCTGGGTGAAGAGAGGACTTCAGCATTTGGGGTGGAAGATGTTGGAACATCTTTCTCAGCATCAGGGACAGAAACATCTGGGGTGGAAGATGTTGGAACATCTTTCTCAGCATCAGGGACAGAAACATCTGGGGTGGAAGATGTTGGAACATCTTCATCAGCATCCGGGACAGAAGCATTTTTCAAAATGCTACTCACAATACTGCGGATCTTCTTATCCATCTCCGGGTCTACTTCCCTAGGACTTGTTGCAAGGCTAGGGTTTTCAGAAATCTTCACTCCCTGTTGTCTTTTGGGGACCAGTTTCTCAGGAACAGGGGCTTGACCAGGAATCATTTGTATGGGTTGGATATGGTATTCAGGTTGTTCCAGGTTTGATGGTGCTTTGGTGGATGATGGAGATGATGGTACAGAGGGTGAACCAGGAGCTGAAGTTTCTTTTGGTGAGGTAGCCATGGAGAAGCAGAGCGTTTGGAATGGTTTCGTAAATTTCTGAGAGCTGTTAGGGAATGCTGAAAACGAGATTACCACTAAAATATGAGTTTGAATGAGGAATGTAGAGGGACGTGTGAAGCAACGGTCGAATTTGTTTTGGCCCAGTAGAGAACGCGCTATTAACGTTTGAGCACGTTCAAATAACAGTAATTGCTATAAATCTTCTAGCAGACAAATGCCCAGCTTGCCCCTCAGTTTTTCAAACTGATTTGCATCCAATGCCTTTGTGAAAATATCTGCTATTTGTTCCTCAGTGTCAACATGCTCCAGTGTGATAACTTTATCATCAACAAGCTCTCTAATATAGTGATGTCTAATGTCAATGTGCTTGGTTCTGCTGTGTTGAACAGGATTTTTAGAAATATTAATAGCACTCAAGTTGTCACAGTACAATGTCATGACATCTTGTTCGACATTGTACTCCTTAAGCATCTGCTTCATCCAAACTAGTTGTGAACAGCTGCTTCCTGCTGCAATATACTCTGCTTCTGCAGTAGATAGGGACACACAGTTCTGCTTCTTGCTGAACCATGAAATAAGATTGGTTCCCAAATAGAAACATCCACCAGAAGTGCTTTTTCTGTCATCTGCACTTCCAGCCCAATCAGCATCACAATACCCAACCAGCATTGAATCTGAACAATGACAGTACATAATCCCATAGTCACTGGTGCCATTTACATATTTCAGAATTCTCTTTACTTGATTCAAGTGACTTATCTTAGGATTGGCTTGATATCTTGCACAAACACCTACTGCATAGGTGATGTCAGGTCTGCTAGCTGTTAAGTATAGTAAGCTCCCAATCATGCTTCTGTACAGACTTTGATCAACACTGGTGCCAGCTTCATCCTTTGACAGCTTCAAGTGAGTAGGTGCAGGTGTTCTTTTATGGCTGGCATTTTCCATCCCAAACTTCTTGACAATGTTCTTTGCATACTTGCTTTGTGAGAGGAATATGGAGTCTTCCATCTGCTTCACTTGGAGTCCCAGAAAATAAGTCAGCTCTCCAACAAGACTCATCTCAAATTCAGATTGCATCTGTTGAACAAAATGTCGAAGCATCTCATTCGACATCCCTCCAAACATAATGTCATCAACATATATCTGTGCTATCATCAAGTTTTCAGCATCTTGTTTGACAAAGAGAGTCTTGTCAATTCCTCCCTTCCTATACCCTTGCTGAGTAAGGAACTCTGTTAGCCTTTCATACCAAGCTCTTGGAGCTTGCTTCAATCCATAGAGAGCCTTCTTGAGCCTGTATACATGATCTGGATGAGTTGGATCTACAAATCCCTTTGGCTGCTCCACATAGGCTTCTTCATTCAGGTATCCATTCAGAAACGCGCTCTTCACATCCATTTGGTACAGCTTGAATTTGAGGATGCAAGCTACACCAAGTAACAATCTGATGGACTCAAGTCTAGCAACTGGGGCGAAAGTTTCATCAAAGTCTACACCTTCAATCTGAGTGTAGCCTTGAGCAACAAGTCTGGCCTTGTTTCTGGTTATAACACCTTCTTCATTGGTTTTGTTCTTGAAGATCCACTTGGTGCCAATCACATTAGTTCCCTCGGGCCTAGGAACTAGCTCCCAAACTTCATTCCTTTTGAATTGCTCCAATTCTTCTTGCATAGCATTGATCCAGAACTCATCAGTCAGTGCCTCTTTCACATTCTTGGGCTCAATTTTGGAGACAAAACATGAGTTGGAGACAATCTCAATCTCCCTTGATCTTGTCGTGACTCCTCTGTTTGGATCTCCTATAATCAGCTCCTTGGGGTGCATCTTCTGGATTCTAATGGAGGGTCTCTTGTCAGGTTGGTTGATGGTTGGTTCATCTGTAGCAGAATCAGAGTTTTCTGCATTTTCTGCACTTTTAGCTGTATCTGCTACATTGTCTCCCGATGTTCTGACATCTTCTTCGACATCCTTCTTTCTTGCTGGAGTTAGATCATCAACAACCACATTGATGGATTCCATCACAGTCCTGGTTCTGGAATTGAATACTCTATATGCTCTGCTGTTTGTAGAGTATCCCAAGAATATCCCTGCATCACTCTTGGGATCCATCTTTCTCCTTTGCTCTCTATCTGCCAAAATGTAACATGGACTTCCAAAGATGTGGAAGTGCTTGACAGTTGGCTTCCTCCCTTTCCAGATTTCATACAGTGTGGTTGGAGTCCCTCTTCTAAGTGTGACTCTGTTGTGGATGTAGCATGCTGTGTTCATGGCTTCAGCCCAGAGATTATAGGGGAGTTCTTTGGCATGAAGCATGACCCTAGCAGCTTCTTGCAAGGTCCTGTTTTTCCTTTCAACTATGCCATTTTGTTGTGGTGTAATGGCTGCAGAGAACTCATGAGTGATGCCTTCAGATGTGCAGTATTCAGTAAACTTGCTGTTTTCAAACTCTCTGCCATGGTCACTCCTGATTCTCTTGATGACACAGTCTTTTTCTCTTTGAAGTCTTAGACTCAACTCCTTGAATACTTCAAAGGTGTCTGATTTCTCTCTGATAAAGTTGACCCAGGTAAATCTGGAGAAATCATCCACAAAAACATAGGCATACCTCTTTCCTCCAAGGCTTTCAACTTGCATAGGCCCCATCAAGTCCATGTGAAGTAGTTCCAGCACCCTGGAAGTGGTCTGATGTTGAAGCTTCTGGTGGGACATCTTGACTTGCTTTCCAATCTGACATTCACCACAGATTCTGCCTTCTTCTATTTTCAGATTGGGAATGCCTCTAACAGCACCTTTGTCAATAATTTTCTTCATGCCTCTTAAGTGCAGATGTCCAAATCTTTGATGCCATATTTTGACTTCATCTTCTTTGGAGAATAGACATGTGGAGGAGTAACTGGTTTCTTGCGGTGTCCATAGGTAACAGTTGTCCTTTGATCTGCTGCCCTTCATTAGGACTTCACTCTTCTCATTTGTCACCAAGCATTCTGACTTTGTGAAGTTTACATTGAATCCTTCATCACACAACTGACTGATGCTGATCAAGTTTGCAGTCAGTCCCTTCACCAGCAGTACTTTGTTCAGACTAGGAAGTCCATCATGGACTAGCTTTCCCATTCCAGTGATCTTTCCTTTAGAGCCATCTCCAAATGTCACATAGCTAGAGGAGCAAGGTTCAATGTTCACCAGGAATTCTTTAACTCCTGTCATGTGTCTGGAGCAGCCGCTATCTAGGTATCAATCTTCCTTAGCTGATGCTCTAAGTGAAGTATGAACAACAAGACTAACAGTCTTGTGTTTTGGAACCCACATCATCTTCCTTCCACTGCTGCTACTTTGAGTTCCATGATGTGGATGGCCATGTAAATGATAGCAAAAGGGCTTTATGTGACCATACTTGCCACAGTAGTGACACCTCCACTTCTTTCTTTTGCTCCTTTTCTGCTGCGGTCCATGATGTCGAGACCGATGTTGTGACATCGTGGCTCCAGTGCTGTTTTTGGCAGGAACAAATTCTGTCATGGTTGTTCTGCCAGTAGATTTATGATTAAATCCAAGTCCTCTCTGGTTTCCAACATTCTTCCCAAGCTGTAGCACCTCATCAAGCAAATCTGAGCCTTTATTCAGCATCTTTATTGACTTTGTCATGTTTTCCAGTTTAGAGTTCAGAAAGCCAATTTCTCCTTTAAGTTCAGAGATTTCCTCTTCATGTGCCTCCTTCTCAGCCTCCAGATTTGCAATGACCTTCTTTAGTTGTGCTTCTTGCTGAAGAATCTTCTCACTTTTGATGCATAGTTCTCTATAGGATATAGCAAGCTCATCAAAAGTGATTTCACTGTCTGTATCACTTGAATCTTCAGCAGATTCAAATCTCCCAGTGAGTGCATTCACATCTCTATCAGAATTACTTTCTTGTTCACTCTCTGTATCATCAGACCGACATACAGAAAGTCCTTTCCTCTGCTTCTTGGGATGAGTGGGACATTCGGCTTTGATGTGCCCATAGCCTTCACATCCATGGCATTGAATTCCTTTGCTGTGACTGGGCTTTTCATCTGACCTTTTCTGGTGTTCACTTCCTTTCCTGATGTCGAAAGGGATGTTCCGGACATGTGGTTTCTGCCTCCTGTCCATTCTGTTCAGCACTTTGTTGAACTGTTTTCCAAGGAGCACAACTGCGTTAGTCAGACCTTCATCAGTATCCAGGTCATACTCATCTTCTTCTCCTTCATCATTGGACACGAACGCCAGATTTTTGCTCTTCTTTTCAGTCCTATCCGAGAGTCCTAGCTCAAAGGTTTGAAGGGAACCAATGAGTTCATCTACTCTCATGTTGCAAATGTCTTGGGCCTCCTCTATTGCAGTGACTTTCATGTCAAATCTCTTAGGCAAGGATCTGAGGATCTTTCTCACTAGCTTTTCATCTGTCATCCTTTCTCCCAAGGCAGTGCAAGCATTGGCAATTTCAAGAATGTTCATGTGGAAGTCATGAATACATTCTTCCTCCTTCATCTTCAGATTTTCGAATTTTGTAGCCAATAGTTGCAATCTGGACATCTTCACTTTGGAGGTTCCTTCATGAGTGGTTTTCAGGATCTCCCATGCATCCTTGGCCACTGTGCATGTGTTGATCAGTCTGAAGATATTCTTGTCAACTCCATTGAATAGGGCATTCAAGGCTTTGGAGTTTCCAAGTGCCAATTCGTCTTCTTCTTTTGTCCAGTCTTCTTCTGGCTTCAATCCATCAGTGGGCTTTCCTTCTGTGTCCAACATCTTGGGATGTTCCCAGCCTTTGATGACAGCTTTCCAGGTTCTGCTATCCAGTGATTTGAGGAAGGCCACCATCCTTGCTTTCCAGTATTCATAGTTGGTTCCATCCAGAATTGGTGGTCTGTTCACTGGTCCTCCTTCTTTCTCCATGTTCATCAGAATTTATCTCCCTAGATCTCACTCAGTGATTTCGAGTGCCTGCTCTGATACCAATTGAAATTCTGATACCAATGCCAGATGTCGTACCGGATGTCACGACATCACGCTTCAGAACATGCAGATTATATTTGAGAGTATGACCAGATTAAACAAGTAAATAACACAAGAGAATTGTTAACCCAGTTCGGTGCAACGTCACCTACATCTGGGGGCTACCAAGCCAGGGAGGAAATCCACTAAAATAGTGTTAGTTCGAAGATCTAACAGCCACTGTTTACAACCTTCTCACCTAACCACTACCCGTGCAACCTCTACCTAAGAGCCACTCTTAGATATGAGAACCCCTCTCACTCCCTCTCAATCACTCTCCCGTGTTTACAAATAAATCAAAGACACACCAGAGATTGCTCTCTGAACAAAAGAGATCAACTCTACACACTCAGGTCCAACACTTGATGTTAGGGTAACATCAAGGTGGCTCACAAAACACTCAAGTCCCAAAACTCACAAAATAACTCTTCAATCCCGGACTTGGTACAGAACTCGTGCAGCCTTCATGTTTATATAACAGTGTGCGTATCTGGGCTGCAACAACTTGCGCTGGATGAGATCTATCATTCTCCTGAAAAATCTGCACTTAAAGATCTAAAAGATACAGTTTGATCTTTTAGTTTTTATCTTTAATCTTTAATCCCTGAACGAACTCTTCTAGTTTGTAATTCGAACTTTAATTATCTTTTAATTCGTTCCTAAAGATAGATCGTCTAATCTGTTGCTAACTGCACAATAATCTGTTAAAGATATAACAGATTTATGTGTCCAGTATTTTCGGGCAAGATGTCCTGGACATCGTATCCGACATCGTGGATCCTGCAGCTTCAATTCTTCATTTGACTTTTATCTTGCCTTGTGCATTGTGCAGCAACTCCAGTATTTTCGGGCAGGATGTCCTGGACATTGTATCCGACATCGTGGATCCTGCAGCTTCAATTCTTCATTTGACATTTTATCTTGCCTTGTGCATTGTGCAGCCCGATCTTATTCCTTGACATCATGTGCAGCAACTCCAGCTTTCCTTCATTGTCTAAGTGCTTATGTTTTAACAAAATTTTAGCCAATCTTTTAAAGCTCAGTAAAGCTAAGTACTAACAACCTCTAAACTATTTTGCTCTTTCAAAAAGAAAAATATACCAGCCATCATTTTAGGTCGTCACGTGAAAAATAATAAGATACGGTCGGTAAACTCTTTTCAATAAAGTTTGTTAACACTTCCTTTTCAAATAACAAGATTAAACATAATTACATTCATCATCTAAAACTGTCCAAAATATGGGAGTTTGCAAAATACATAGTGACGTCCAGAGCAAAGGTATCAACTGTGGTGGCTTCAGCCACATATATACAATCATCAAAATTTCTATACAATAGGTCTACCCACCCAAAAATCAAAAGAGTAAACCTAGTAGTCTGAACTAGATACACCCACCCACAAAAAGTATGTACGCCTAGTCTTAGGAGCTGTCTGCTATGATGAAGAGTCGTCACTATTCATTGTCCCTCCAGGGGCCACTCTCCTCTGTAGAGTCTGCCCCAGATGCTAACATAATATCCTCTAGGGAATCAACATCAGGGAGTGGGTCTTCATCATCCTCAGGTAAGTCAAGGGCATCCACAGCAGGTTCAAGAGGTAACTCCTCTGGGTCGTCTTCAAGATCTTCTTCAGAGGATGACACCTCTATCACTTGAACTGGCTCCACTAGTTGATATGGAGTAGGTGTAGGTAGTATCCACTCCACAGGCTGCTGAAGTGTGCGTGTGGGTTCCTCCGGATGTACTAATGAAGTAGCAGTGAGTCAAATTGTGCCACGAAATCGGCACCTCTCATTGCCTTCGAGGGTCTCCCAAACACCCTCTAGGCACTCCATCACAACACGATCATGGATCAACTGTGCTGCCATCGCGATTTACAAGAGATAAAAGGAAGAGGGTAGACTCTTTCACAAGAAATCTAACTACAGGTATCAATACAATGTGTCCCATAACCGCTACGCATACTCAAAAGGTCTCTCTCAATGGATTTCCTCTCTGGTAATTGATTACCAAAGTATGTAATCGATTACCTGTGCCCAAACACGAATTACACAGCTTTTGCACATGGAAATCTACAAATTACATTTTGTAATCGATTACACCTAAATGGTAATCGATTATCAATGCCTTATCTCCCTGTGTAATCGATTACACCCAACTGGTAATCGATTACTAGTGCCTTGTCACTCTGTGTAATCGATTACACCCATTGGTAATCGATTACCAAAGGCCATTTTAACATCCTGTCTCCATTTTTAAGCCTTGTAATCGATTACCCACGAATGGTAATCGATTACCAGAGGCTAAATCTTAGATACCACCCAAGATACATAGTTGGCCAGCCACCGCACAAGCCTCCTTGCTTCGTGGACTTTATTCTATTATTGGTTGACTGCCAGGAGCTCGCCTGTTTAGGTACGTCACAGGTTCTCACTGACTGATTATGCCCGGGTTGGGTCGGGATTGGTCAAGCTTGGTTTTGGGCAATAGCACCCCACCTGACGTCCCCAAGGTCTCCTGACCCCCACGACATATCTCCAGGTACCACTCTGTGGTCAACAAACAAAAGTAGGAAGACTGACTCTTCCACGCTTTCTCACATCAAGCTTGTTGGATTATGGGGCACCTGTCATATGTGGTACTAGGTGGCGATCGGGCGATGGCACAAATCAAATCTCCCACTTCCACAAATCAAAACATGAACACACCATCCCCAGTTGCCCACCTTCAACTAAGCTCACGCACTCCTACGTAGCCCTTATCCTCGTTCCTCTCAGCACCGGGTCCCCATCAACCCCTCCAAGCTTCCACAATATCCAAGAAATTCAATTTCAAATATCATGAAACTACCCTAAACCAAGAAAACAGGGTAGTGGCAGAAAACTCTGCCCAAAACACATTCAAATACCACAGCTTTTCTTACTCATATACCCCAGTAACATTCTCTTCTTTCCGATTTGTTAACCATTGGATCGACTTGAAAATTTTAGTGGAGGTTACTAGTACATAAATCTACATTTTGACCGTTGGGATCTGCTAGAAAATGCCTAGAACACGAAATGTAATACTCTGCCCATGACTAGCAATGCACAAGCATTTTTCTGCACATTTGGTCAAGTTGGCTGCACAATTTGACAACTTTTTGCTGCATAATGTGGCAGATTTCGAAATCCAACTTGCCCACATCCAATTTTGCTCAAATTGGATCCTACAAGTCCTAAATCATGCATAAATCATATTTAAACCAAAGACAAGCTTCATATCAAGGTAAATCAAAATCTAGTATCCAAAACCCATCAATTTAGTGGATTTTTAAGGTTTGAGAAGTGAAAATGAGAATTGGGTAATTTTGGGGTAAAATCTCATCTCAATCAAGTCTATAACATTGATTTAGACTTGTTCAAACTGGTTTTAAGGTGAAAACCCCAGCCATTCAAAATTTGACCTCTCAACACCCAATTTAGGCTAGAAATGGCTCTTTTCTCTCACATTTGTCACTCATCTTCCTCATTTGCTCTACCCAAGCTTACCTACAAGTCCTAATTGACATTCTAAACTAGAATCAACTCACTTTAGACTCCAATTTCCACTAACCCCAAATTTGGCTTCTCTAACCCTCAAAATCTCACACTTTTCTGCCTACAACATTGTCATTCTCACATTTAGCCCTAAGTTATCTCTCCCCATCATCTCTACCAGTTTTGCATCAACAATTTCAACATACAAATACCACAAAGCATCACCATAAAGCCCTAAAACAGAATGGGTAGCTTTACTCACATCAAACATGTCAAGTTTAGCATGCTTTCAACAAATTCCTTCACAAATAACTACCATAAGGCATTAACCTAGTAGAACTACCGATCATAGCTCCCAAAAACCCAATACCCACAAATTTCATGTGAGAAGAAGTCCACCCATACCTGAAATTCGAAGCCCCACAATGTAGAGGTGTGCTTCATGACTCCGAAAATGGCTTCCCCTTGCAATTTGGAGTATGAATGTGGAGAAATTTTGGAGCTTTAATGGAGAACAATGGTGGAGAAGAAGGAAGAAGAAAAAGCTACGTGAAAGGGAGAAGAAGGGCTGCTGAAATTTCTGAAGAAGGAGAGAGAAATTTGGCTTTTATAAAAAAAAATGATTTTCTTTTCCCTTTTTTTTCTCATAAAGCAATGCCACTTGTCCCATCTTAAGTGGAGCAAAAAGGGGCCCACCTTTTTCCTTTGATGTGACTTCATACTCAGCCACAAGGAGAGAAAAATTTGACCCTTTGAATGCTGAAATCCTGCCTCGGTTTGCGTGTCGCCTCTCTGGTTCTAGTTCCCTGCATTTCTCTGCACCCGTCGGGGCCCGTTTTCGAAAGTAGGCAATATATATATATATATATATATATATATATATATATATATATATCAAAACACTCATAATGAGACCCTGAGAGTGGTTCAGAGGTTGGTTTTGTTAAATTTTAAGTTGCACGTAAAACGATAATTTTTAGACTAATTAATTGAGAATTAATCTATAATTGTCCACTTATGGATTACTCTTCGCTAATTAGCCTAACCCACGTATGTCTCTCCCAAAGTACATACTTCTACCAAGAATATATATATATACACTGAATAATACACATATATATATAATTATTTAAAATGTACACTTACAAAATTCCGGGTAGAAATTCTAGGATGTCACACGTGTGGCGCTAATACCTTCCCCATGCGTAAACAACTCCCGAACCTTTTTTTTTCAATATTTGTAGACCCCTTTCTGGTTTTTCTAACGTTTTCCTCTAATAAATGTTGATGGCGACTCCCACGCGTTTTCCGTTTTGGAAAACACTTCTTTGGCTTTTCGCTCACACTCCTGTCGAAGGGTAGGTTGCGACAGTAAATATATGAAATCTAATTGATTTGTATGTTTTTGAAATCTGAGAGAAAGAGAGAGAGTTAGTTTATAAGTATGAAGTGATCCTTGGTAATTGTAATGGGGCCTTTTACACTTATGAAATATTTAGATATTTCCACCAAAGAAGTTGAGTTCCTAATCCTATATTCAATTCTATGCCTAGGCACATGCTTTACACTTTAGGAACGAAAGAAATAATTAAGAATATGGACTTAGGAAAAGACTATTTTTTTTAATAAAGTGTCAAAAAGAATACGAACTTAGTCAGGATACATATAAAGTGGCAATATTGCATGTTGTTCATTGTTGATCATTCTATCAACAGCTTTGTATGTTTGAGGGCCAATGAGACATAATTTGGGGAATATATCATTAGGTGTATCCACTCCTTTATACTATTTGCTTCATTTTACAAGAAAACTTTTGTTACTTTGGAGCTGGAGAAAACAAACAAGCCCTAGTTAAATTGGTAACATGGGCAAGGTAAGACTATATGTTACAATGCTGGTTTTCTGATTAATTAAGCCATTGTTTTCTTCCATATTCGATGTTAGTATTTATACCATTATTGGTTGAGTTACTTTTTTCTCATTGAAGGTTGTAGCAAAATCAAATTTTTGCTTAATTTTTTTCTTGGTTATTTTTAAATATATGTGCATTCAAACTCAGCTACAAGAGGCAGAAAAAAAAACGAGTAGTTACAAAAAAGAGAACAAGATCAAGATAAGCGAATTAGGTGAATGCTAAAGCTAGGGAAATTTGGTTCATGTTTTTTTAAAGCATGATGTCACCATCACACTTTCTATTTGACTTGCTTCTTAATAGTTCATTCAAATGTTTTGATATCCTTTAGATGCTTCAAAAATCTTGTCCTTAAATTTAATACTATCACAAGCTTACATTTATTAATAGTCAGAACCCTTATCTATGTAATTCCCTTTGGTTAAGATTAAGTTGTCATCAAATTCTATTAAGATAGGTTTTCTTTTCTTTTTCTTATAGATCACATACGAAAATATTCTAGTGGTTGCCTCTACATGAAACGATGGACCAACACCTGGAAGTGTTATCAATGTGGCTCCTTGGTTATTCACAATTGCAGCTAGCATACTAGATAGGGACTTCATCAGTACCTTAACTTTTGGAAGAAAAAAAAAGCAAATTACAATATTCCTCTTATTAATTTTACTACTTCTATGTCTTGCCCTCATGTTGTTGGTATTGTGAACTTATCAAAACACTTCATCCTAATTGGAGTCCCTCATGTTGATGATATTGTTGAACTTCTATTATTTAAATACAAATAGCATTGTTAATTTCATTCTTTTTCTTAAAATCATTCATTAAGAAAACAATTTTCATCTCTAGTTCTTTAAGGGATAATGTTTCGATGTTTCTAACTATCTATCAATTATCAATTTCATGTAGTTGTGTTATAATTGACATAGAAATTTTGTTATTAACCTTATCTTTTATTTTATTAGAATTTTCATTTTTATATTATTTTATCATAATTTTTTTAAATAAAACATTCTAAAATGATTCTTTGAAAGCCCGTCTTAGAAAGTGTACATTCTAAGACGGTTCTTAAATAAAAACCATCTTAGAAAGACATTTTTCTAAGATGATTCCAAGCTAAAAAATTTCTTAGAATAACACACATTCTAAGACAATTCTCAATTAAAAACCTTCTTAGAAGGGCACCATTCTAAGACGGCTTTTAGTTAAGAACCATCTTAGAATGACACAATTCTAAGACAGTTTTTAGCTAAAACCGTCTTAGGTCTAAGACGGTTTTTAGCTAAAAACCGTCTTAAAAAGGTACTATTTTAAAATGATTTTTAGTTAAGAACTGTCTTAAAATGATACCTTTTTCTAAGATAGTTTTTATGAAACCATCGTGGAAAGTCTTTACTTTCCACGACGTATTCAAAATCATCGTTGTATAGTATTTTTCTTGTAGTGACTATTATTAGCTATCTTATTTGTATAACTAAATTAGTTAAACAAATAAGATCACAATACTAAATTAGTTATCAAATGTCAATGTAGTGCATTCAGCCTTGAAAGGAGGCAACTCCAACTAGGAACAACATATGGCTAATTCTGAAACCTGAAGAAAGTCTAAAAAAACTTAATCAAATTCAAACAAGCAGACATAATTTCATTTCGTGTTGAAAGGGTTTGAAGTCAGAAATTCTGAACACTAAATGAAAGAAAAAGAGGCAGTGATTTGTACATAGAACAACCCCTCTGAAGGCCCAGATCTCACACTAGTGAAGTTACATAGCACAAGCATAATTATTAAATATGGGTATCTATTAAGGGTCCTGGTGCTTATAAATTATTTAATTAACTTGTAAACATAAAGGAAAAGCCCCCAAACTGAATTTAAAATTTACTCGTATCATATTATAACTGCACCTTTCATATTTTATTTATAGTACTATAACATAAATATTGATCTTAACCAACATTCACTACTAAAAAAAAGCTTTCTACATCGCCCTATTAACATCGGTTATAGCTAAAACCGATGTTAACGAAAGCACGGTGGCATTTTTGTAATTAAATGGAGTTACTTAACATCGGTTTTAGCAAAACCGATGTTAACTACTTCATGTTAACATCGGTTATTTAAAAAACCGATGCTAACATGATGTTAAGATGAATATGGTAACATCGATTTGGGCAAAACCGATGTTAACTTCATAGAGTTAACATCGATTTTGAGGAAGCCGATGTTAAGGAGTTGATTTTAACATCGGTTAGTTAAAAAACCGATGTAATGTATTTGATGTTAACATCGGTTTTTACAAAACTGATGTTAACTATATTCAGTTAACATCGATTATCCATAAAAAACAGATGTTGTTATGTTTATAAGTTAATAAAAATTGAGATTTCACAAGCCGCGCGCACTCGAAAACCTTGCCCTCCCTCTTCTCTTTGTCATCCTCCTGCCTGAAATCGCTCTTCTCTTTCTCCTCCCGCCTGAAATCTTCTGGAAACCGCTCCCTCGACACCCACATTGTCGTCGCTCGAACCCACAGAACCTCCCACACTGCCGGAAAACCCACATTGTCCTCGCTGGAACCCACATAACCCCCTACACTGCCAGAAAACCCATATTGTCATCGCTCGAACCCCACAGAACCCACATTGTCCTCGCTCGAAGAAAACCCTACATACACTATTGCTACTAGGGTGCTGAAACACTCGTGGGTGCTACTAGGGTGTTGAAACCCTACATACATTGTTGCTACTAAGGTCAAAGCTTTCTCCGCGAGGTACGTAGGTCAAATTTGTGTATGCTAAGTTTCCTTGGGTGTTCATGTTTTATTGATGATAATAATAATAATAATAATAATAATAATAATAATAATAATAATAATAATAATACGTCTTCAGTTGCAGTATTGTTGATTAAGGTACGAGGAAAGCTTAAAGTTTCGTGCCATTTTGTTAGATCTCACTGCCATTGTCACTGTTTGGGTTCGAGGTAAGCTTGGTCTCTTTTTCATTTGTAGTTTACTTAGGAAACATGTTGAAGTTTGTCTCTGTTAAATCTATCTAATGCTTGGACCACCAGTAGAGATAACAAGTGATAAGGATCCTGCTTGGCTCACTATCTCATTATTTTGCATTAAGCAGGTTCATAACAAGTTACTGACACTTCTTGCAATTATTTTGGAGTTTGGGGCACTTGTTTGGTATGTCACAAACTTTCCAAATGCCTTTCATATAAATTTGTTTGATATATAAGTTTTTTTTTTATCAGCCAAAATATATCATATTATAAATGAATGAAAGTACTAGAGGTACTATAAGTACAATATTAATGCTAGGTATGCTGCTGGATCCACTAGTGTGAAGATCCAGATTACAGACCTGTTATATAACTACAGTGAAATACCCATCATTTCTATCCTATATACAAAAAGCTACTGGTAGATTACTAGACCAGTAGGTATATGAGTCAACAAAATCTTTCTCAAACCCTCTAAGCCATGACCAGATTAGAAATATTGCATCTTCCAGCAGCTTGCTTCCATTAAAAGGTTGATTTAGGAACACGTTTCGATTTCTGTGCTGCCAAATAGAACAAGTTAGGGCCACCCACCAGCACTTCCATCTAGAATACTGCTTTCCACCATTTGTGCCAATTGTTTGCTGCATGAAATGTTGTCTTGGACTAATAGAAAAAACTCCATTGGTTTGAATCCAGGAGAGGGATTCCCACCATAAGGGCTGTGTCTTTGGGCAATAAAAAAATAGGTGAGAGGCTTCCTCCTCCTTACTTCTGCAAAAAGGACAGATTATGTCATTCATCTGGATTTGTCTTCTTCTCATATTAGCTTTGGTTGGTAGTCTGTCTTTGATCAGTCTCCATGCAAAAATTTGAGCTTTTGCTGGGATTTTTAGCTTCCATAGATCCTCTAGTGCTTCATCCAGGGTGTCCCCTACTGTGGCTTCTTGCAACAGGTAATATGCGCTTTTAGTAGAGTACTGTCCTGTAGTTTCTGGTTTCCATATCCAGCAATCAGTGATCTGATTTTGGATTTGTATCTGTGATATGTCATCCATAAATCTGACAGCTGCATCTACTTCATTGTCGAATAGGGGTCTTCTCCACTCAAGATTCCATTCCCAAACTGTTTTGGTTTGTCTCCCTGCTTGCTGAATGAGTCTTTGCTGTTGGCAGGAGACTTGATACAACCTGGGATATTTCCTCATTAATGCTTCCCCTCCTCGTACCCATCTGTCCTCCCAAAATCTGGATTTATCCCCACAGCCCAGCTTCCATTTTGTTTTAGTTTGCAACACAGTATTCATCTTTTGTTCATGTATCACCGACTGTAAGTCCTTCCACCATATTTTGAATCCAGTATTTTAGCCCATATTTCTAAATTTTGCTGCATCAAATTCCACCACCACTTTCCAGTAATGCTTTGTTGAACAGGCTGATGCCTTTTATTTCCAGTCCACCCTTTTGTTTTGGGAGACAAATTGTGTCCCATTTGACCCATGCTATTTTCTTCTTATCTGTTCCTCCTCCCCATAGGAACCTTCTTTGTATTTCAATCAGCTTGTCCGCTACCTTATTGGGAATCCTGAAAAAAGAGAGAAAGAAAATTGGGATAGATGTTAGGATGGATTTTATAAGGATCACTCGCCCCCCAAAGGATAAGTGTCTCTATTTCCATCTCGCTAATTTTTTTTCACTCTTTCTAATGATCGGATCCCAAAGCTCACTACGCCTTGGATTAGCCCCTATGGGTATTCCCAGATAAGTGAATGGCATAAACAGAATTCTGCAATTCAAGTAACCCGCAGCCTGCATTATTCATTGTTGTGATTGTCCCATAGCCCCAAAACAGGTCTTCGCATAATTTATTTTAAGGCCTGATGCAAGTTCGAAAGCCCTCATAATAGACTTGATTGTCTTAACATTTTGCATGTTAGCCTCTCCAAAAAATATGGTGTCATCAACATATTGTAAAATGCTAACAGGTACATTTTTCTCCCTCACAAAAAACTCAGTGAACATCTCCTGGTTGACTGCTTCCCTCATAAGTCCAGTGAGCCCCTCAGCTACAATATTGAACAGTAGGGGCGCAAGGGGATCACCTTGTCTAAGGCCTTTTTGGGGAACAAACTCTGTTGTGGGACTTCCATTAACCAACACCGACATCGTGGTAGATTTAAGACAGCCTTCAATCCAAAGTATCCATTTTTTGCAGAACCCCAACCTCCTTAGCATGTAAGAGAGAAAATTCCATGAAACTGAATCGTCGGCTCTTTCAAAGTCGACCTTGAATATCATGCATGACTTTTGTTCCCTCCTTGCTTCCTCTACTACTTCATTAGCATTGACAACGCTGTGTAATAAGTGTCTTCCGACTATGAAAGCCGATTGACGTTCATCTATAATAGATGACATAGCTCTCTTCAATCTGTTGGCTAGCAGCTTAGCCACGATCTTGTAGACGCAGCCTATGAGTGAGATGGGTCTGAAGTCATTGAGGCATTGCGGGTCAGTCACCTTGGGTATTAAGGCAATAAATGAAGCATTAGCTCCCCTTGGGATAACACCATTTGCATGAAATTCATCTATAAATCGGAGGACATCCGGTTTCAAAATCTACCAAAATTGCTTGATGAATTTAAAATTAAATCCATCGGGCCCTGGGCTCTTTTCGCTATCACAGTCCCACACCGCTGTCCTGATTTCTTCGTCGCTGAAGCTGTCCACCAGCCTTTGGTTTTCTCGTTGTCCAATACTATGGAAGCTGATGCCATTTAAATTTGGCCTGCTGTGCTTGGATTCTTGGAATCTTTGCTGAAAAAAACTGTGGACTTCCTCTTTTACTCTATTTGGCTCATCAATCCAGGACCCGTTAATAACCTCACCATTTAAGACATTAAATCTGCGGTGTGAGTTAATCAGCAGGTGGAAGTATCGGGAGTTACAATCGCCTTCCTTGATCCATTTAGATCTTGCCTTCTGCCTCGTTAAAGATTCGTGAGCTTGAGCTGCTGTCCAAAGATCTTGTTGTAGCCTCTTTCTAATTGTAATTTATTGGGGAGTCATCTGCCTATCTGCTGCTTCATATTCCAATTTATTAAGCTCTGCCTCTAGCTGCTGGACCCTCTTAAATGTATCTCCGAACTACTCTTTGTTCCATGACTTCAGCCTTTCCTTAAGACGTTTGATCTTCTCTTTGAGTGCAAAACCACCCCAACCACTCAACTGTGTTTGAGTCCAGCATTCCTTCACTATCTTCCCAAAAGACTTATCCTTGAGCCAACAATCGAGTACTCTGAATGGTTTTGCTCCCCAATACATTTTTAGATTTATATAATACTGGACAGTGGTCAGAGAAGTTTCGTCTAGGACAAACTGCGAACTAGCTAGCCCCAATTTAGTCATAATAACAACAACAATAAAACTTAGATGGACAAGTGTTTCTAAAATCCCCAAGTTTTCTTAATTTTGATTTTACTGGGAACATCAAATTTTAGAATCTTCCCCAATGAAGCAAATATAAAATATTTGTGTTGCTTTATAACAAAACCAGAATATTAAGCCAGTTTCATGGATGTTAGACTCAAGGGATCAACACAGAATTTATTTGAATAATACTGAAATAATCTAGTTTATAGGCCAGATTACAAGTGCACACAAAACTTCACAAGGTTTCCCCCTAACAAGGAGTCTTCCAATCCTTTATGAATAACAAACAGCAAGCCGTATCCTATCTAAATTCGTCTACAATAACAGACCCCTAAAAAAGTATATATATTATTAGTATAATCAAAACAGTACAAGGGGTACTGGATAAAAGAAAATACAAAGCCCCTCTGGTGCTGCCCTCCAAAAAACCCAAGCTAACCCAACTAGAAAGGCTACCCCACACAGATTAACCAAAGGATTCCGAGATATTGGAAGACCAGTGGTTAAAACTAGTGTTAAAGCCTTTTTCTCTAGCTTTTAGCCAAGACCAGGCTAAGAACAAAGCATCTCCCATGACTTTAGAGGAATCAAAAGGTTTGTCCTAGAAAATCAGGAGGTTCCTATGCTACCATACGGTACTAGTTAGAGCAACCCACCATCCACACCATGAACTATGGTTTATCTCTGCTCCTAACCCATCACAATATTGAAGAAAATGATTTACTGGAGAAGCTGGGAAAGGTCCCACAGCCAGGATCCATCTCATGGACTCCCACCATAGACCTACTATCCTCTTACAATTGAAAAAGAGATGCCCCACCTCCTCCTGCTCTTGGCCACAGAGAGGACAAACAGTGTCCTGGATGATCACACTTCTTCTTATGAGATTAGCTCTAGCGGGGAGCCTATCTTTTAGAAGCCTCCAAGTGAAGACTACAGCTCTTGAGGGAATTTTCATCTTCTAAATTAATGTTGAGGTTCTCACATCAGAGGCTGGAGTAGAGGGGTTTATCAATAGTCTGTAAGCTGAATTAGTGGAATAAACACCACTAGGATCAGCTTTCCAGATCATGATGTCCTTAACATGCCTCTGAATAGGTATAAAAGTGATTTCTTCCATAAAATTCACAGCTAGATCACTTTCATAATCAAACAAATTCCTCCTCCATTTCAAGTCCCACCTCCAGTTATCCTGAGAGAAATTTCCCATCGTTGAAATGAGGTCAGATTGTTGTCTATTAATGAGAAACAGCTGATTGTATTTCTATTGAAGATTAGAGTCTTCCCCTAACCACATGGGAAAAAATGAGAAACACAATTGATTTGTTTATTATGGTAGTTTACAATTTTAGTCAGTTGGTATAGAGTTCAGGATTTGAATAATTTGGCTAGGAAAAAGATTTGCGTTTTGTTTTGTATTATTGGTACTTCATAAATTTCAGTTTTTATCACTTAAGCTACAAAGGAAAATTGGTCTATGTGAGGAAAGTAAACAATATAAATCCAAAACATTTTTTTTCTCTCTTTCCTTTTTCGACTTCCAGTCTAACAACAGAAAATGGGACATTAAATATCTTTTACTATGCAAGGTTTTTACTATAAAAAGTGAGACAATTTTGATGAATAAAAACTTACGGCGATTTCGTCAACAAGGAAATAAAAGGAGACTAGGAATATTCTTTATCCAATTTATGACAGATGCTTTTATCAGAAAGACATTAAAAAAAATAGCTTTTGAGTTATACCCATGTTTATTCGGTGTTGGGTATCATTCTCAAGAGGTGGGGGAAGGCCAATCTTCTTTGACCTTTTCCTTTTCTAATTCAACTTGAATCAGTTAAGGAATTTTCTTAAAAGTTGGATATGAGATGGGGGGAGATTTGGTGAGGATGAAAGAAATTGGAATTTAATAAGTTGTAATTTAAATATAATGTGTAAGATATCTTAAGATATATTAAAATATATCAATTTGGGTAGGGAAAGAAAAGAAGGTCGGGAATTTAATTTTAAAAGAGTTTTGAAGAAAATTGTTAAATGATTTGTGTAAAAGCTATTTGAGTTAATCAAGAGAAATTGAACTTGTTATTGGACAAAAATAAATTCAGTTTTTAGAAGTAAAAGTGGTAATTTGAAGTTAATTTATATAATAAAGCTTACTTTTAATTTTTTACTCCCTTAGAATTCTAATGGGAGAATGTTAGGAGGGACAAAACAAACCAGCAAAAGCACCACTAAGGGCACAAACCCTTGGTGGATTCCCTTTAACAGAATCTGTTAGAAGGTGCTGAGTTGTCAGGAGGATACTGGTTCATAGGAAATATGTTGTTGGCATGTTGCTTCCCATCGTGTAGCACTACATTGTCGTCATTTTCCACTTTTCTATTATTTTTTTTCCCATTCTAGCACCTTCTGTTTTCGTAGCGGCACCCTTGGCTAGTGCCTCTATACAAGGGATGCTTAGTATGTAATAGAGGACAGCAGAAAAATAATACAAGTTTTCTTCCTTATCCTTCTTTCTTATGGAGGTTCATAGTCCTCGAAGCTAGGCTGTTCTTTTCCGTGCTTCTGTGCATGACAGAGAAGGTTGCCAATGTTAGATAAACTAAACCAAAATAATTGGAAACCTCTTAGCTTATTTAACAGTCTTGACTTACTTGCCAGTTTTAAGAAAAATTGCATTGAATTTTCCATAATAGTGTTTTTTTTTGCCTTTTTTGTTGTTGTTTGGTGAGTCCAATTAAGTTAACGAGTTTTTTGTTGAGCTGAAAAAGAAATCTGATTACTAGTTTCCAGCTTTGGAAGAAGCTTGTTCCAGTGTGGAATCACAGTGATAGATCATGATCTTTTCATTTTGTAGAACATCCAACCCCTGATGTTGATATGGTTTCCAAAATAGAATGTATAAGGAGTTTTGTTTCAATTTTTTTTTTGGTATTTTATTATTATTTCCCCCTTCTGTTTCAGTTTTATGTCATTTAAAGTTTGGGAAAATGGTGGGTATGAAGCATATTTATGCTAAAGGGTGTTGTTTGTTTGTTTTTTTTTTGTATGGCTTCTCCTTTATTTTGAACTCCAACCTGAGAAGTATTTGAAGCAAATGAGTGATTTTAAATTTTACGATTTTTTTCATAATTATTTTAGCCAAGTGTGGATTGTTTTTAATTTTTTTTAAACTATACTAATTTACTAATTTGTTTTTATTTTGCATTTTTATTATTTTTATGTGTCTCATCTCTTGTTAGGAGGCAAGTTTTTGGTTCTTGTGTTTGAAACTAAGTACCCAATTTTCTGAGATGAGAAAAAATACCAAAAACTGTTTTTTTTATCAGCAAAGACTAAAAATCTTAACTTTGATAGAAAATAAATGCATTTGTTGTTATGATTCTATTCTCTTAACCCGAAGTGTTGAAATCTTTTATAATTTTCCCCCCATTTTATAGCTAAGTTCCGTTAGGGATCTATGCTGATAAAGTGAAACAACTTGTAATCTAAAGTCTGCATCTCTGCTGATGGGATTTCATTGTGCTTTTGTTACATGGTGTAGAAGGTTTGAAGTCGTTGATGGTTTTGCTGATAGCTAAACTTTTTTTTTAAATGAATTATGGTCTAGTAATCCATTTACAAAATATCATTTCGTGTGGTAAATCTTTTCCAAGCTAATTGTATTTCTCATTTGCAGGGGGGAAAAATGCCATATAAACAAATCAATTGTTTACACACACATGTTAAGCACTAATAGCTCAACAATATACATATACATTTTACCAAAAGAGTACTTCATGGATCAATGAAGCTTAAGATAGCATTTGAATCTATGGAAACAAAATTTTACCAAAAACAAAATAATAAAATGTTGGGAACCCAAAGAGAGACAATAATGACTAACCAGTCACACAGCTAACACAGTTACCCACTTAACACCCATCTATTTGGTATCTTTATTCCTGAAAGGGTATTCAAGCTTTACTCATATTCTAAGTATTTGATTTGTAACACTCGATCAGAAAAAGAATTTGCAGTGGTTTAAGATTAACCATCAATTCTTCCTAGCATAAGTTATGCTGCCAAAACAATATCCATCAATACTCCAGGCCCAACATTTCTGATTTCTCTAATGAGCTGTCAATGATTGCTAATTCTTCCCGCCATAAATGTATGTAATCTAAATATTGGTTAATTATTCAAAGAAAGCTTGCAAGTGATAGATCATGAGCAAAGGTGACAATAGATTCAAAAAATGTATAACTCACTTAAAAAGAACCTAATGCACTGTAACTTTTTCATAATAATACCTCAAGTTGCCTGAGACTACCAACATTTTGGGAGTTACTTCCAATACCAAGTGAGCGTGATAAAACATCAGTGCCTCCATGCAAACGTTTCATAAGTTTTACACACATATCCCTCCTGAAACAAAATATGCATTTAATGATGAATCATGACCTATCTATCAAGAAGCTGATTTTGACTCCCTCTTGGAGGCACATCAACCCCAATCTTTCCATTGCCATAAAGTTGATACTGTAGAGGAGAGCTCCCATCAGATGACGAAACATCCATAACAATGTTGTTTTCATATTTGTACCTGATTGAAGAATGCAAGTTTGGATTATAACAGCAATAGCATATGTAATATCCTTGTCAATAAGAACAAACTAACAGAACATTCATTAAGTGTAAGTTTGGATGAGCGAGGCAAAATTGATTTTGGTTAAAATTGATTTTGAAATTATGAGAATTATGAATGGATATTTTACCTTTCATTTGATGAATTTATTACATCATGCTGTAGGTTTTCTTGAATATCCTGATTATCTCCTGTTGCAGTCAAATTAATTTGCTAAACACTAAATTATGCTGCCATAGTATTTTCAGATTCCATTGGGAGCGATTTTAGCCATTGTTGATTCTGTGGTCATTGCTGTTTCGAAATTCAAACTGGTCTTGCGGTCATTGCTAGAAAGTCAATTATGCCGAAGCCTCGAACTCAGGTATTTATATGTTTGATTCGAAAACTAATTTGAAATTGTTGTTGTATGCATTAGTGGTATATTCGTAACTTATGCTATGCCTCTCTACATGACTTTTCTTTCATGGGACTGATATCTTCATGCTTCTCTACATGACCTTTTTTATTGGATTGATATCTTTGAAGTATTTACTGTGATTTTGGCTCTCAGAACTTGTTAATTGTTAGTGTTGAATGTTTTTGTATTTTTATCTACTGCCCTTCTGTATATATATGTTGTGACTGCCACTGCCCAGCCCTCTAATGTTGTAGGAATGAATATTCATCTATGAGTTTTCCTCTCTCCCAACTCCATAGCTTCATTTCTGTCTCTGGCCTCCATATCTGCAAAGCTTTGAATAAAATCAGAGTGACATGTGTCTGCTTCCAAGCCTATGCTTGTCCCTAAGTCCCATAATTGCTGGGCCTCTTCCAACAGCTGATTGTTACAAACAATTTTGCTTTTTAATCTCCCTTCTGCTTCCAATTGCTTGTGACTTTGACTTTGGTTCTGGATATCAGTTGTGGTAGCCATGTCTTTGTCTCCTTCTAGCATGTGAGGTTCTTCTACCACAGGTTCAAGCTGGGGGGCTTTAGAGTGAGAAAATCTATGTCTTTACCAGGACTAGTAACAATAGGTTGGGGTGAATCCACTTGAGAAGCACTGCTATTGATTTCTGATGAAAGTGAACCACTTTCAATGTGTTGATCTAAGGTTTGCTTGATTTCTGATTTGTAGTAGAGGTTAGAGCTTTCAACTCATGACAGAGTGGGAAACAATGATGCAGCAATGTAGATGTAGATGTAGGGCATCCATCTAACACAAACCCAATAGCTTTCTCAAAGCCTGATTCCACTAAAATTTTACCAAAATCATGTTTCCTTGCAATCTTAGGACTTATTGGAATGTTGTGCTGCCTTAGAATATGACGATTTAAAATACCTTGTACCCCAACTGCAATATAATAAAATTAGAAATAGACTAATACAAGCATATGACTAATTAATAAGAAAAGCAGAAGAGTGAACCACTTTTGTGCAGTGAGTACCAGTGGTACTAAAATTACAGTATTTTTGGGGCCAGCTGCTTCCTATGTTTACTGATAGGACCCAAGCCAGCACCACAGCACCCAGCTATGTAACACCCTACTACAACAATCCATCCTCCTTACTCCTAGGCTAGGTACAGAAACCTAATGTTAGATTAGTAGCCCATTGGTTAAAATGTACTGTAAAGTTTTTGTCATTGGACCTGAGCCATGACCAAAGTAGTAGTAGGGCATCATCCATGACTTTGCTACTGTTGAAACATTGGTTTGAAAGACTGTTTTATTCCTTTGTTGCCAAATTGTTCACGTTACTGTAACCCACCAGCACTTCCACCTTGTAGACTTTGTGTTACCAACAAGCTGATGCCCATGCTGCAGAAAGTGATCCCTTGGATTTTGTGGAAGTGCAGTCACTACTCCGATCCAAGATAATGACTCTCGCCATAGAGGTAGGGTCTTACTGCAGTTAAAGAACAAATGGGCAGCGTCCTCCTCATGATTGCAGCAGAATGGGCACATTGTGTCGCTCAGCACCACTTGTCTCCTGCCTCTAAAGCTAACTTTGAAATCCAGCTTGTACTGTTGACACACACGCACACACACACACACACACACACACACACACCCGCAAACCCACATACACACACACACACACACACCCACTACACACAAACTACCACACACA